>NC_087207.1:82982873-83025244 GCF_015104395.2 Macrobrachium nipponense
ATGTCTACTATGGGTTTCAGAGACAGTGCAAGCAGGTTTTTGGGCAATACCTATTTCTGTAACGAACTCTTAACAGAACGAGATTTTTGCTATAGTGCATTACACCCCAGTGCCGTAATTTATAAGGGTATCGTGAATCACTAATCGTAAAGAATAACGACACTTGTCCTTGTACCAAGAGACAACAACTCCATTATGCAGAAATGGATACGAACACGCGTATAAAGCTCCACCTACCCTCATCCCCCAACCCCCCCCCCCCCTCCACCGCCATCCCTTTTCTTCTCGTTCCTCCGCCTTCCTTTCTCTCTCTCTCTCTCTCTCTCTCTCTCTCTCTCTCTCTCTCTCTCTCTCTCTCTCTCTCTGTTGCCATTCGTATGTGTTGACCCTCCAAACAAACTGGGTATAAGACTACACACAAAACGTTGAAATTGGTGAAATTGAGGCTATGTATTGGAAGTATATATACATAAATATTAAAGCAATTTTATCATTATTGCATTACTATGACAACTAGAATTCATGGAAACAGTTTATAACCTGTTAAGCGTCACCCACGTAATAATACGTTTACCGCGATCTACTCGGTAGCGCCTTCAACGGGATATTACGTTCAAGACTTTAACTGTGCTTGTCAAGCCGTCAGCCCCGTAATAATACGTTTACTCGTATAGTGTAGGAACATCATTTGGTAACACTCTCAGCACATGGGAAACTTATTTCCAGCCTGGCAACTCTTTCCTGGTGGTCGCTTATGCTAGAAAACTGCCTGTCCCTGTTGGTTTTCTTTCAATACGCTTCGGGCGTTTATCGAGACATTGGATTTCGCGTCTTTCACAATGAATGTCCCAAAGAGGAGGCATATTTCTTTAGGTGAGATCAATCAAAAACTAGATGAGGAGTGTGATATTGATAACCTATTTGATGATGAGAGCTCTAGTCTGAATCCTCCAGTGATGATACAAACTTTTCTTCCAATTGCGGGAGTGAAGATGACTTTTCTTTGCCGATGACTGGACTCCGAGAGAGAGAGAGAGACGAGAGAGAGAGAGAGAGAGAGAAAAGAGAGAGAGAGAGAGAGAGAATTTACTACAGTTAATTACAGTATGAATAACAAGCATAAAAATCAATATTAACTTTGAAAAAACTATCATCAGTGCTATGATCGCTGATTACAAAAAAGCGTGACGGTACGTTAGCAGCGAGCTCATCAGGGGACGGACGCTTAAACAGGATAATAATGGAACGGCGTATGTGTGAAGCCTCCACTAATGTGGCAACGATGATTTTGCCATTCTTAGCATTGCAAACATTAAAGGGGTTACATTTATTTCTGGCATACGATTATTTAAAGAAATTCAAATACTAATAAAGACTGAAATCAATGAAAAGTGCTAGCAAAAACAAAAAAGCAAAAAAAAAAAAAACGTAGTCGTTCCTCTACACTATTCCGTATTCGTTCCTCTATGGTTTCGGCAGCCAGATGTACGAAAACGTTAGAAACATTTGATTTTATCTACTTAGAAATATCTGTAATTTTTCAGGGTAATTTGGTTGCAAAAAAGGGATAATATACATGAATTAAATCAAAATTTTTAAATAACAAAGTAAATTTAAACTAAATAACGAGTAAAGTAAACAGTTTAGGGAATAAAACTTTGCAGTTTCGTCGTCTGTCGTCGTCTGCTGTTCGAAATTGTGTTTATGGCGCGCGCGCTTAGAAACCAGGAAAAACAGCAACGGGTTTAAAGTGCAATGTGGAGTGAACTGAGACCAAAAATGTGTATAATAACAATCAAATAAGCACTGTGGAGTTTCAGTTGTGATGGCAGTAAGGATAAAAAACCGCCGATTACAAGTGTAAGAATGAATTCAGTTCCAACCATAACCCCGGGAATAACAAGTTTCATACTTTCACTAATATAGGCAACAAAATGTTGTTTTATTGTGCTGATTACAACTGACAATCTTTGAGTAAGATCAATAAACGTTACATACATTACCGCTAACATTGTTCAAATGAGTGCTGGGAAGGCTGGGGAAAGATGGTGGCCGTCACTGATGAGAACCGTCCATGCAAAACGTAGCCGCCATATTGGATTTCAAAACTGCCTTGAAAACATATTTTACGAAGAGCTCACATGCTTATTTTAGTTCGTATGGGGCTTTCATATATCACAATATGTTGACGAAACTTCAGTCTTTTAAATGGTATGCTTAGAGTTGCAATTGTATTCATGTTTCACCAATTAAATATCGAGTGAATAAGACCCGTCTACCGTGATGAGGGTTGGCCTGTCGTGATGTTTCCCCCTAATTGTATTCTTGTTTCACCATTTAAATATCGAGTGAATAAGACCTGTCCACCGTGATAAGGGTTGGTAGTCGCTGGTGTTTCCCCCTACTTACTTCGAAAGTAGAGGTCTTAGAGCTCCTACTATCATCACCAACAACTCATGACTGATGACCATCTCCGGTGTTAGGACGTGTTAAAGTACTTTTTCGGAGGGTGGCCACAAACGTGGTAGTCAGTGAGTTGGCCAGTCCAGTCGGTTGTTTACCCTATAAGCTTACTACCTTGACCAGGGTCAATTTAAATACCTAGGTATACCTAATATACTTACCTAGGTAGTCCATTGTAAGCATCTAGCCCACTACCTTTACACAAGGCTAGGTGAGCCCAGAGCCTACTGACAGCAACAACAAAGCAAAGACTACAACTCACCAACGAACCCTTTGAATTACAACAACTTTATTTTACATTTGAAGTAACCTGAAAATACTCCAACAGGACGACTGCCACCTAGCTGATACGTATATTCAGTCAATTTTCAGCAGTAGTAGTAGTAGGTAAGAAATTCCTTTGAAACGGCTCCCTTACTTATTTCATTCCTCCTTTCTTTGTGTTTGTTTGAGTTTCTTCTCTCTGAAACACCACACTTCTTTTAGAAATTCGTTCCTATTTTCCACTTCCTCCCTCCGTAGATCTACCAATAAGATTATATTAGCTACCAATTCTTCTTTATTTTCCTGATATGGTTGCTGCACAAAACTATATCTATATCTAATCTCATTGTATGCTGGGCAGGAAAGTAAGAAATGTTCTAAAATTTCACTTTTTTTCCTCACAGCACAAACATTTTGTATCTTAACCTTTTATCCTATTTCTATCATTTAATCCTAGTGTACCTAGTCTGGCCTTACTGATCAGCATTGTTTTTTTTATACCAGATTTCTTCTTTTATGTTTTCTTTATATTTTCTGTAGAGTCTTAATGTTTTTCTGTCTCGGTTGTTTATTATTCATTTTAACTGTTTGTCTTTAACTGCTTTAAGTTTGCTTAAGTTAGTGTTTAGTACTTCTTCCATATATTCTTTCACTTGCATTATTCAGGGGGTTTTCTTGTTTTCATACTGATCCATGGTTATCTCATATAGGAGCCTATTTCCACCACTCTCAAGTGTATGTTTCAGGTAGAATAGTTTATTCTTCACATCTCTTAAGTGGCAGGAAGATGCCCCTATATCAGAACTTAACGCACCACTTGCGTGTAACTTGCCGATTTCAAAATTGTTCTATATAATTGATTGTATATCTTCTGAAATTCACTTACGGTTTTCTTGTCAAGTTTCATGACTTCAATGGCATACATGAAGGATGGCATCGCTAACCATTTCCAATACAATTTTCCTATTTTTACCCTGCTACAGCTTTTATCGGTGACTGCATTAGCCATTTGCAATCTGCTTTGCTTTGATTTGGCCCCTCTTCATCTGTTCTCTGAATTAGTCTTTCATGTTGTTGATTGTCACTCCTAGGTAGTATATATTCTGCTTAACTATTTTTATTCCTTCTATATGCTTAATATTTTCCACATCGTCGATACTATACCAGTCGCTGTATATTAATATATTACTATTGCCACATTCGCTCACTATTTCCATAAGGGTTTTTATTGCATATAATAGTGCCACTATCCTTATAACTTCATTTCTAAAACCTTCTGTTATACTATCAAGTTTTTCTTTTATAAGGTACGTTATTAATGGAAAGAATATGGTTGAGCCGTTCCATCCTTGTCTTATTCCATTAGTTACATTTAGCTCTTTTTTGTTTTATATTGTTAAGGCATAGCCTTGTTACATCATTTGTATATGTAGGAAACAGAAGGAAACCCGTGTGTCACTCCAGTGCTTTATTACAAGTCCAGTCTATACAGAGGTGTGATTGCAAATGAGTTGCTACATTGGCGCCAATCGCGCTGTCCTTTCGGCAACAGACATAATGCAAGTTCAACCATCTTACATCCTCCCCCTAAGATTATGGCATGGCAGAATGGCACAATATTAAATGGAAATAATCAGTGATGGCAATAAGCAAATATGTATTAAATACATATATATACGCACAAAGAAAATATGCAAAAAAAAAAAAAATCTTATAGGAAAAAAGCAATGGTTAATGCACAGGTATCACAGCATAAATTGATATGCATGGCAGCAACATGAATATGCATAAAAATATGTCTGCAAAAATTAATTGTAGCCAGTTCGGCTTATCAAAAACAGAAGACAAGAAAAGCATGAGGGACAATATAAGACAATTTTACAGTGGCACAAGCATGAGCATGGGTTAACACTCAACATCACCCATGACATACTCGCCCATCCATGAGAGTTGGTACTGTCCTCCGCCTTTTTGGACGAGGTGGAGCGGGGTGGGTCCGGGCGTGAGGAAGAATGGCTGACGACGTTGGGGGCTGCTGTTTTAGCACTTTCAGCTGCTTCCTGTTTCTGAGTGACACTCTCCACCGCTTCCATCCAGACTAATGAGATACTGTCGTTGGCCCTTGGACTCCACTACCAACACAGATCGGTCCCAGGTTTTGTTTTGGTTACAGGATCCTGCACTCTTACCCTGTAGCCTACAACAAGGGGTATGAAGAACTCCCTGGTCCCAGCAAGTGGTTGGGTCTCCTTTTGGGACTCTGCCATTTTGTAGTTCCTCTTCTTCTGGATTATCTCGTCCCAGTGTCTCTCCACCTTGTAATGCTGTCTGAGCGTTGGCACTCCATCTCTGGGCTGCCTACCAATGGCAAGCTGTGCTGCAGATTTGTCAAACCCCTTAGGAGGGGTGTTGAGGTACTGAAGAATTGCCAGAGATGCCTTGTTCCAATCAAGGCTACCTCCTTTGCCTATATTTGACCTGATGATCCTCTTGGCAGTCTTGACTGCTGCTTCAGCCCTTCCATTGGACTGGGGGTAATGGGTTGACGAAAGGCGTACAGTAACCCCCCCTTTTCTGAAGAAATGAAGTGGTCTCTTTGCTAATGAGGTTTGTGCCCCCATCTATCGAGATTAGCTCTGGTGCTCCCCATCTTGTGAAGTACATCCTCAACACTGATATGATTCTTGATGACGTTGTACCATGTGGAAAGTGTGCAACTTCCAGCCACCCGGTGAGCCTGTCTGCATAGGCCATGTACATATAGCCCTCCAATTGTAGCATGTCCACCACCGTTGACTGGAATGGGTATTCTGGGGGTGCTGTGATTACTAGTGGTTCAGCAGTTTGTGATGGAGCATGTATATCACAAGAGGCACATCCATCCCTGTGACTCTGCAGGTCACCTTCCATGCCTGGCCAGTAAACTGATTGCCTAGCCTTGCGGAGCATGGAGTCCACGCCCTGATGCTCTGCATGAAGGCCTGTAATGACTTGAGGGTGAAGTTCCCTGGGATGAGCAGACGTGGGCATCCTTGCTCTAAGTGTAGGCTATCAGGTTATCTACCATAGATAACCTGTCCCTAACTGAGTAAAACTGACGTAAGCAGGCAAGTCCTGTGCCTTCTGTGGGTCCCAGTCATTTGCTGCCACTTTAACTACCAACAACTAGTATACAGGGTCTTTAGAGGCTGTTACTTTGACCCTCTCCTCATCAAGTATGAGGCATTCTTGCTCAAGGGCAGTGGCTGAAGCAGCGACAAGGGTGGCAGTCATATCCTCTTCAAGTTCAGAGTCCTTGTCATCTGGTTCACAACGGAGAGCAGGGAAGCGTGATGAGAAGTAACCAGCGCAATCCCTCTTCCCTGGTAGGTATCTTACCTGAAACCTATAATGCATGGTTTTCTCCTTGAGAAAGAAGAGTCTTGGGTTCAGTATATCCTTTAGCTCTCTATCACCCAAGTGCTTGACCAGCAGGCAGTGGTCAGTCACGATCAATAAGTTGGGGCAGTCCAGCAGGAGTAGCCTGGCCTTCTTGAGACACCACGTGACAGCTAAGGCCTCTCCCTCAACATCAGCATATACCCCCAGCTTCAGCTTTTGACAAGTGACGGTTCCCATATAAGGAAATTACACCACCCACCCTTGCAGCAGAATGGGAACATCAGCTGAGGTACAAGCACAGTATACTACTGCAGGATAACAAACCCGATCCCATCTCTGCTCCAATCTGTTAAGGCTGCCATAGGTCGGGGCTTGTCATAGTACTATACTAGCCCATCCTTAGCCAGCTTGCATATGGCCTCCTGTGCTTGGTGGAATCTCTCTTGTAGGTTATCCCAGTAGACATTCTTCAGGAGGTCTCTGAAGGGTTCCATCAGCAGGGCGGTGGCAAGGAAGGGTGCCAACTGGTTGACAAAGCCAAACCAAGACCTGATGTCAGTGACAGAGGGGTTGTCAGGCATATGGCAGCTAGACTCTCCTCTGTGGACCTATAGGAATCCCATCCCAGTGGAATCGACAAAGGTCACTTCTTTTCGGCAGAAGCTGAATTTCTCTGGTTTGAGGGTTATTCCCTTTTTGGCACGTGTCCAAGAAATCATACGTGTGCCAGAAGTCCTCTTCAACACTTGTCATATAGAAGAGTATCATCCACACACATTGCATTTTCGGGGAATGTCCTCGATGCCGTCATCAAACCTCCTGGTGTAGGCATCTGAATCTGAACAGTGTCCCATGGGTGTTCTTCTGTACCAATAACTTCCCCAGGGAGTGATAAAGGTTATGAGTTTGCAGCTCTCTTTATCTAACTCTTCCTGGCGGAATCCCTGATGCGCATCTGCCACTGTCTCAAAGGAATGTACAGATACCGTTAAGATCATGCCGAAAGGAGCAGGGGTGTGATGCGTCTCTCTCTTGCTGGAGGCATTGAGGCATTAAAAGTCCATGGTGCGACAGGGCTGACCCAACTTCTTGGCAACAATGACCATCCTCGCACACCATTCTGTTGCTTCACTGGTCAGTACCTCCTCAATGATGCCTTCCTTGATGTCCTGGTCCAACTGCATCTTCACTTCTGATTCCCAATGATTTGGCACTGATGCTGGGGTGTGGCATGCATAGGGGGTTGCCCCTGGCAGTAGATGAATATGGTGCGGCCTTACCCTCCATGAAAGGGAGGGGCTCCCTTTTGTATTGACTGTGGCCAATGGCGTAAAATGATGCAAGAGCCACTGCTCCATTTTTGGGACATTCTCCTCACTGGTGGGAAGGGTATGGATGAGGGATTTAGGCAAGGACTGCCCAATGGGTGTGGGTACTCATACTCAGTGCGAGGCTTGCTGACACTGGTAAGTGGGGGGAAAGGACTGGGGCACAAGGCCAAGGTCCTTACAAGCAGCCAATGAAAGAAAGAATGACCTTGCAGACTTGATGAAGTACACTTCTGGATGGTTGTCCTGGTACCATATTGAACACAAAGGGGAGCAGTTCCCATACACTCCAATCTATTGTTTGGCACGTCACGTAGGGCCCCACAGCGTCGTGAAAGGGCAGGCCTTTCAATAAGGGTCGACAGTAGGGTGGGGCCTACAACACACACTTGGGCCCCAGTGTCTACCACAGCCTGTACAGGGTTGTGACCCTTAGGACTAAAGCTATGCACTGATCAAGACACTACCACTTGTATAGTAGGCTGGGTTGTACCCCGGCAGTGACTATCCCCAGTGTTACTGATGAAGCAGGGGGCGTCATTCACCATCTTTGGTCTTGCTCCTACAAAAACCGTTTCAAGTGGCCAATTTTTTGGCAGCCATGACAAACACTATTTCTCGCTGGGCACAGCATCTTTCTGGGCTCGTGTTTCACTCTGCAGTTCCCGCACACACACGAGCATTGATGAAACTGAGGCCCTCTCATTACTCTTCATCACTGCACACTCAGGGGGGCTGGGGTCTGTCTCCACATCAGCCGCACATGGCTCTTGATGCCATGTGTCGTGCTGGGGCATGGATGCATCTTTGTAGGCTGCTTCGTATGTTGCACACACTGCCCTTAGAGCATCTACACTACAAACAGAATCACAGACCTATAGAGGTCTCTTTTCAATATCTATCCCTTAAATCCTAACATAAGCTTTCTAATAAGCATATATTTAGACAAATCACAATGACAGCTAGGGCACTGGAAGCAACGGTCTACGGCCTTTTGAGAGTACTTCGCAAAATATTCGCTAATGGACTCCTCATGCCCTTGCATATACACAAAAAACTCAGCCCAATGCACATCCTGGTTCGATGCACGCAGAACCATGGCCCCCTATAGCATCCAAAACCCCCTCTAGAGACAAAATCACTCTACCTGGCATTCAACGTACGTTGCAACTCTGGGGTGCAATGAATCCTAATGTGTTGAACTGCATCCGCTGGTTGAAGCTTTATGTAGCTTCAGCCAACTGTGTCATGACCGTTTCCAAGTCCTGTAGGAGGCTGATGACATTTCTAAAGCACACTTCTCTGGTAAGGGTGGGGCCGGGGCCCTGGGGCCGCTCTGTAGATGCAAGCCACTCGCCATTGTAGCCAAATGGTCGTTAAGGGCTTGCAATGCATCTCAACCCTCAGCAACTACATGTTGAAGAGCTGGTGATCTTGACGCCACTCCGACGGGAGTAATGTGGGCACCCCCGGAGGATTGTCGTGTCCTCCTTGCTGTGGAAGATGGTCTCCCTGGTGTAGACATGATTATTCTTTATGTATCTACTCAATGCGCCATGTAGGCAAACAGAAGGAAACCCAGTGTGTCACTCAAGTGCTTTATTACACGTCCAGTCTATACACGCGGGCTACATTGGCGCCAATCGCGCTGTCCTCTCGGCAACAGACATTACACATGTTCAACCATCCTACAGTATATATCTTTACTACTGCGCTCATTATTTCTGCATGCAGCCTATATTCCATCATGACCCCCCCCTCTATGAGCTTTTTTTCTATTAACGTATCAAATGCTTTTTGGAAGTCTATTGATACAACAAAAAACGGGTCCTTTCTTCTATACATTTCTTGCATGCAGTATTCTAAGATATATAAATATCAATTCCCCTCCTTTGAGCCGCAAAGCCTGACTGCAGTTCATTCATTTTTCCTATGTTTCTAATATGCTTTTCTATTTTGGTTTTCAGGGTCCCCATAAAAATTTTATATGATGCATTTGTTAGTGCAAGTGGTCTAAGATCTTGACAGCGGGATTTGTTTCTTGGGCATAAGTGTTGTTTTTTACTTAAACCAGCTTCTCTGTGTTTTCTTGCCTTTCAGTATGTTGTTTAAACATTCTGCCAATTCTTTTTGAAGGTTTATACTTTGTAAGAATAGTCTGAACAGAACTGGCTTCATTCCATCTGGCCCTGGTGTGCTATTATTTGCTTTCATTTTCTCAGTTGATTTTTTACATATTTTCCAGTTATATTGACTTCTTCCATTGGTTTAATTTCTGTCTTTGTTACACTCCATCCATGTGCTCTCTTGAAGATATATGGTATATCATATTATGCTGTCCTAATCTTTTCATTATTTATTCCGTGTCATATTTATACTGTTCTTCGCTTGCTTTCACTCCATATCTCTCCTACTTTGTTTTTTTCTTTTTGGTATATTGTTTCCCAGAATTTTATCAGCTCTTTCCCAAGGGTTTCTTCCTTAATCTCCCGTTTATTTTCGTCGTATATCCTTAGCCATTCTTCTTCTGAGGTGGTCTCTCCTCTCAGCATGTCTATTTATTCCCAGGTTTTCCTGAGTGTGTTTTTATCATTCATTTATCTAATTTCCTAACCTTTTCTTCATATATTTATCCGTACTTTTTGTTTTTGTTTATGATATGGCTTCTTCATAGTAACTCATTTCTTCTATTCTTGTGGCTTTCCTTTTTAATTTGTTATATATCTTTCATTGGCTTATTTCTTTCTTTATTTCTTTTGGTGACCATACTGTTTTCTATTTCTTCTTGCTTTCCTTGCTTTAATCTTCTTTTTATTATCTTCTCTAGGTTGTTTACTTTTGCTTCACTCTTTGTTTCCTCCAGCTGGGTTAGGTCTCCTCTGTCATGTTGGCTTGTTCACATTCTATAATATTAAATGGTATTTCCTGTTAGACTCTTCTGTAATTTTCAGATATTTGATTTCTTTTGTTTCATTTTTTTTATGTTTTCCTTACTTTTGTGTTCATTCTGAATAGGACTATCATGAGGGGCGGTGGTCTGATAAGTCACTTTTCATATTTCCCTCATCTATCTCCATATATTCGTAGTTTTTTTTACATATTTTGGTTGACTAGGGCAAAGTCTGTCGTGCTGTTCTGATCTCCTATGCTCCAGGTTATTTCCCCTTTCCAGCTGGGATTTCCATTTGAAATAGCGTTAGGTGATATTTTATACTAGGTCCATAACGTATTTTCCATTTGGTCAAGTTCTTGTGTCCCTATGAAACCTAAATGCCCATTAAAGTCCCCAAGGACAATCAGAGGCAAGTCTGTGGTCTTCTCTAATGCTACATGTAAGACACTTATTATTCGTTTATTTTCTTTCTTTATCACTAGTTGACATGTAGACTAGGATTAGTTAAATCTTGCTGCTCTATAATTGCCCACTACTGGTAGAATGTCTTTCTGTTCTGATTTTTCTTTTTTCATCTGGATCTCTCCTTTAGATCTATACATTATTAATAGACTCCTCCTTTGTGTCATCTTCATCTCTCATCGAGTCTACCAGCCTGATACTTGTTGGGTATAGCAATTTTTTGTTGTTTAATGGGCGTTTCTGTGATACACATAATTGTTTTTTCTTTTGTCAAGTCCACCAGCTCGATTAGTTTTGCTTTTATCAGCCCTTGGATAGTTTTATGAGCTTTTTTCTAGATTTCTTAATGCATCTTCTCTGTTGCTCACTATCTGTTCATTTTCTTTAATTATAAAATGGCTTCTACCATCTAACCGTTTACCTATTATTTGCGAACAACTATTTTCTCTGAAACCTACTAGCCTATAATTGTTACTAAAATTACTTCCTTCACCCACCTGCCCTAAACTAATTTCCCTTCTTCTACAGCCTACCTACTAACGTTTTCAGAGGCCGTGTAATAGTGTTTTTTTCAAATAACTCCTAAAATAACTGATGGATTTCCATGATATCAAAGCAGGGAGCGCTTCATACAATGGCTTAATTTTGGAAATACAGTGCATTGCCAATTACGTTTCATTAACTTTTTTACTTAAGAAAATGAGGCTAAAGCCAGTCTTAGCCACCACACATTCGCAAAAGTGATGACGTCCCTCAGTGACGTTGGTATAACGTTTCTTCCCCTGCACCTCCCATCCCCCGAATTGTTTAAAACGCCTGTTTAACTCCATTAAAGCTAATTGTCATATGACCTACCCCAAGCAATACGAAATTCTTTGTCAGTAAAAGTTCAGCATACCTGGTAATGTGATTTCGTGACTTTAGACTTTACCTAAACACAAGACCAACCTTTTATATCTTACCCACTCACTTACATTGAAGATCAAGAATGAGATTTATGACAGGAGACGAAAGAAGCCATGCTAACCCTACCTACTTCGCTCTTCAAACGAGTGTTGGTAAAGCAATAGAAATAGTTTTCTTTAGGTTAAGCCGTAGGAATCATTCTTCCATACAACACAGGTTACTCGATACATCAATTGCTAGGAGAAAATGACAGAGAGCATGTTTGATATAATTTTATCATATCAATTTCACCAGAGAGAGTAGCTTGAATTCCTTAGAAGGTAGACTTCTAAAAGATGTTTCATATAAGGGCATTGACATCGGCCATTTGATAAATTTTGAAATCCTATATATATATATATATATATATATATATATATATATATATATATATATATATATATATATGTGTGTGTGTGTGTGTGAGTGTGTGTGTGTGTGTGTGTGTGTGTGTGTGTTCATACATACATAAGATTTATTATATTTCAACCTATAGTTTTATATATTTATTTACGTTATAAGTACCCAGTACCTATTTTTGTTACTTAAAAAGGTATGTGACAAATATCATTGCGACTTTGTCACTGGAATTATACCAGACTTCAATTAATGAACCAATCAACCCTACTTTGAGGAAATCCATTGACATTGTCTACATGCAAGCTGATATACTCGTATCAAAAGTATTCATTAGCTTTGCTTTTTCAAAATAATGTTATCACCAATTGCTGGAAAGCATAGATATGAGGGATGAAAAAAAAACAACAAGAAATGGACACACATTTTATCATCATCACTCTCAAGGAAACGATCGTTTTCCTCGTCACTATCAATGTTGATGATGACTGGATCTATACTGTCTTGATATTATCTGAAAGCCAGTAATCATCTTCAAAATATCTTGTCTCCTGACAGCGCCAGCCCGCACGTCTCCCCTGTTACAGCAAGCCTGGCCTCTACAAGCCTTGCAAAGTGATCAGCACGGGTAAACTGCTGCAACGAGGAGCGCACCTGTCGTTTCATACAGCCCCACACCTGCTCGATGGCGTTGAGCTCAGGATGGGCAGGGGGCAGAAGCGAACCACTTCATGGCCCCATTCACGGATTATATTATCCACAATGTAAACTGGTTTCGGCCGGTTGCCCCTGCATATCTTCAGAAGCTCAGGGCGTGTTGCGTGAGCTGGATACTGTATTTTTCGAGACCTGAGCCAGTTAACCAAATTCTCCTTTTTTGTAGCTGTTGTTGGGCATCGGCTATCTCCTGTCAATTGGCTATGGTATGGGGCGTTGTCTAGCACCAGCACCGAAAGATCCGCAAGCGACGGCAAGAGCTGTGATGTTAGCCACCGAATAAATATCTCTGAATTCTTTCTCCATGGTAGTCGCCTGTTTTATTTTTCGCAGGGAAGCATAAAAATGAAGTTTCTCTACAAAAACCTTTAGCTGTACCACCTGCTACCACCACAAACCTCTCTCCTTCTCCTGGTGGCACCTGCCGGCTGTAGGTGGCACTGGTGACAGATTGGGAGGTGTCCACACCTTGCTGTGTTGCATTCTCGTCGTAAACCACGTCTCATCGACATACAATACTTCTCTTCCTTCATCACGATGTTGCTGGAGGGATCGTAGAGCATCAACTCGGCGGCAAAACGACGTCCAAAGTTTCTTTCCTTAGGTACATTTTCCGCTGGATGTATGGAGGATTCGCCCATACTGCCTTCTCAGATGTTTCTTCAGGAATGATATTTAGCATTTTAAGTTCTTCCGCTAAAGTGGCAATAGTGAAAAATCGCTTAGCAGCAAACGTGCTGTGCACAAGTCTCCTAATGGAACCAACGGTGAAGTTGTCAAAGACCAGAGGCGACGTATTTGATGATGCAGGTGGTGTTTCAGGTGGATGAGGATTCTTTCCACGGCTCACCAACACTCGGACAGCGTTCGGAGTCATCCCCATAGCATCAGCAAATCGTTCACATGGCCTGTAGGAAAAAAACAAAAAAAAGAAATACATTTAAATAAACATATATATATATATATATATATATATATATATATATATATATATATATATATATATATATATATATGGCTAGCAGTATATTGCAATATATCAGTACTTATTAAAAGTCATACTTTTCTTCTTACCGATTTATACTAATTTTCAGGCGGTTTCTTTCTTTCTCTCTGTTGTAAATGGTGAAGAGTTTCAGCGCAATTGTAGTTTTGCAATGGCGAGGACAAAGCAACATATTTGCCATGACTAAAGTCGAATCTATATGAAATAGTTCAGAGCTACTACTACAACTGCAGCCGATGATTACCTTGGATGTACTAAAAGGGCTCTGAGGTAGGAGTCGAAGTCGGTGAAATTATTTCTGAATCTTGCTCCAGTCTTGCCCCAATAACATATTCCAAATATAAAAATCTCTCAAGGAAAAAAATTGTTTTCTATTTCTACTAATGTTTTTATTTTATTTCATTTTATTTTATTTTTTTTTAGTCACAAATCTAAAATTTGTAGGAGTCCGAGAAGAATATCTCTCAGTGCGATTCCACACCCCTGTTTAAACCTCTTCTATTATGTTCGATAATTTGTGTTAACCATCTAATCATTATCTACTACCATAAAACATTTTATTGCTCTTCCGGCTCATTTTATAAGTGCAGTACACAGTCTTTCCTAACAGGGATTTACTCGGTAGCTTAATAACAATGGGAATGAAGGAAAGAAGGCACAAGAAGGAAGGGGGGGGGGGGGGTGTTCTAGGATAGCCATAGGTGTAAACACCGAAGGAGGGTTGTTGGGGGAACCTGTGCGTCACAGTTTACGTCATTAAGTACCACTTCTTCGAAACGCTCTGAAGGAGGGGAAGAAGTTCCTCTTTTTTCTAAGAGTAAACGGCTTAATTAAGCACATCTGTCAATTCATTGTACCACAAAAATTAGGCCAATGTTTGAAACATTCATTGCTGTAGTTTCATAGAAATTCATAAGCCGGTTTGTTAGATATTTGGAAAAACACTATTACACGGCCTCTGAAAACGATAGTAGGAGTTTTTAACATTACTAGATGTTCTATTTTCTCCTAACTCTAAATTATTTACATTCCTAAAAATATTATTATTCATTATCTCTAAGTTATTTACATTTCTAGCTTTTTTTATATTTCCCAATCTCTAACTCATTTACATTTCCTTACCGATGAACCAACCATCCTTCTTCTTTGTTTTCCTCCTTTTTCTTTAAATCTGATCTTAATAAGCTATCTTTTTCTTTGGCAGTCATGTCTGGTACTATAGATATTTTCTTGTAAATATGACAATTTGTCCAAAATTGCATTTTTCCTAACTATACAAAACCTGAGGTCCTTTTACAATAGGAGGTTACTAGTGGCAGCTGGATAGGTCGTAAGCTTTTGAACAAGGGGTTCGGTAGTTAACTGCTTGTCCGACAGGCGTGGCGCCGCATGACTGGGAGGTAAACAATCACTTTTGCTTTAGGCCCAAGCAGAAAACTGCAGAGTGAGGGTGGAATGAGGTGGGCTATGTGTAAAGGACTCGGGAGGTTTGTATATTTAGGAAAAATGCAATTTTGGACAAATTGTCATTTGTTCCGACACGAGATACAAACCTTTCGGTCCTTTTACAATAGGAAGACTCACTTCTTGCTGGGAGGAATCCGAGTCTTTTGTGAACAGACTGGTGTTCGCCCAACCTTGGAATGCCTCCCTGGTCGTAAGAGCGAGGGAGGGATCCAAGCCTCTGTCCGATTGATCGGGGTGTGCACCGCAGGATCAATGGTCAGACCTTTGGACTGAGTACTAAGAGAGAGGCAAAGCGTGTCTCTTCGTACCAGCAATGTAAGAAACTTGTTCCTGTACAGGAGCAAATATAAAGTTATGGGTTTGTCTCTTTTGTTGGCATTCACTTCACCCCCTTGTAGGAGGAAGTGGTGGATATTCTGCTCCTATCCCTAGTGAAAGGGATAGGATGGGGCTGCTGTCATATAGCTTCTCACCTGCATCTCGTCCTCATCCAGCATAGTGACGACCGTGACCCTCTGCCCACAGGTAGAGGAGAAGATGGGAAGAGAAGCCAGTCACTCACTCATCTCACATCCATTCTCACAGTCACACCAGGACTCGATGCTGTTCAGCCTGCGAGGGTCTGGGTTAGCTACACAACTCGTTGAGCAGCCACCACGGGTCCCAAGAAAAAGGTATCCAAGGACCTGCGGGCAATATCCTGAAGGTAGAAGGAGGTGAAGGTAGTCTGGTTGGCCCAGACACCTGCCTTCAGGACCTGCGCCACGGAGAAGTTCTTACGGAACGCCAGTTGACGGGCCAATACTTCTGACTTTGTGGGCTCTCGGACGGGGCGTACGGATGTCGTCACTACCATCAGCCTCATACGCCCTCCTGATCACCTCACGCAGCCAGAAAGAAAGAGTGTTCTTGGATACCTCTTTCTTGGTTACCACCCGGTGCTAACGAAGAGGCGTCGACATCAGGCCTGAGGTGCCGAGTTCTCTTCAGATAGAGCCGTAGCGCCCTCACAGGACAAAGCAGCATCTCATCCGCATCGTTATCGGTGAATTCCATTAGGGAGGGGATCGTGAAAGACCTCGAACCTGTCGTCAGGGATCGACGGTTCTGAGTCTTCGCTACGAAGTTCGGGACGAAATCGAGCGTCACAGATCCCCATCCCCTGGAGTGTCGTACATCGAAGGAAAGGACCAGGGCCAGCAAGAAGAGGGTCTTGAGGTCAGATCCCTGTCTGACGACTCTCGGAGTGGCTCGAAGGGTCTTCGAGTCAACTCCTAAGGACGATAGTCACATCCCACTCAGGGGGCCTGAGTTCCCTGGGTGGGCAAGACCTTTCGAAGCTCCTCATAAGCAAGGAGATCTCGAACGAGTTCGAGATATCCAATCCCCTCAGTTTTCAGGACTAGTGCCATGGCAGCTCTATATCCTTTGACTGTGGGGACTGAGAGGAGCTCTCTCGGCGAAGAAATACGAGGAAATCCGCTACCTGCTGAAGAGTGGCTCTGAGAGGAGTATACCCCGTCTACGACACCAACCACAGAAGACGGCCCACTTCCCCTGGTACACAGCTGCAGAGGACTGACGGACATTTCCAGCCATCTCTGTTGCTGCGCTACGAGAAAAGCCTCTCGTTCGCAAGAGATGGTGGATAACAGCCAGCCGTGAAGTCGTAGGGACTGGACTGTTTTGGTGGTACCGCTCTATGTGAGGCTGGACGAGAAGGTTGTGCCAAGGGGGAATCTCTCTTGGTTCTCCTGCGAGAAGAGCCAGCAGGTCCGGATACCAAATGGCCTGGGGCCATTTGGGAGCCACCAGGATCATCCTGAGATTCCAGGTGACCAGTGCTCGACTGATCACCTTGCGAATCAGGCTGAACGGGGGAAGGGGAAAGGCATAGACGAAGAGATTGTCCCACAGTTGTTGAAGAGCGTCCTCTGCAGCTGCCCATGGGTCCGGCACGGCTGAAAAGAAAACCTGAAGTTTCCTGTTGTGTTGGTGGTGAACAGATCCATGACTGGTCGCCCCCACAGGTCGAAGAGCCTTTCACCACGTCCTGGTGTAGAGACCATTCGGTCCCTATCACCTGATCCCGACGGCTGAGCTTGTCTGCTACCACATTCCCCTTCCCTGGAATGTAGCGTGCTGACAGCTCTACTAGTGAGCCTCGGCCCACTCGTGCACCTGCCGAGTCAACTGGTACAACGGGAGAGACACTAGGCCCCCCTGCCTTTTTGTTGACGTAAGCCACCACCGTGGTGTTTGACGCCAAATTCCAACACCACTGAGTGTCCCATCAAGCGGTCCTGGAACTCTTGGAGCACGAGAAACGCTGCCTTGAGCTCCAGTACATTGATGTGAAGGTGCTTGTCGCGATCTTCCCACACCGCCTGAAGTCAGCAACTCCTCCAGGTGTGCGCCCCACCCCAGGACACTGGGAAGTTTGGGGGATCCGTTGCCTGTGACCAACTCTCCTTTAGTCTCCACTGAAGAGACCGCAGGTGAAGACGCCCGTGAGGGACTAACTTCTCGAGTGACGACAGGTGTCCGATCACGACTTGCCACTGCTGAGCTGCCTGTTCCTGCCGAGACAGGAACTGGTTGGCTGCCTCCCTGAATCTGCTGATCCGCGAGTCTGCGGGGAAGACTCGCCCTGCTACCGTGTCGATCAGCATGCCCAGGTGTACTTCATCCTCTGCTTGGTTCAAGATCGGACTTCTCGAAGTTCACCACAATCCCTAGATTGCGACAAAACTCAAGTAGTCGATCCCTGTCCTGCAGCAACTGCGAGCGGGAGCTCGCCAGGACTAACCAATCGTCGAGATACCTCATCAGACGTATCCCGTGCGAATGGGCCCAAGCAGACACCAGAGTGAACACTCGCATGAACACCTGTGGGGCGGTTGAGAGACCGAAGCAAAGTGCCCTGAATTGGTACACCGTCCCGTCGAAGATGAAGTGGAGGTACTTTCTGGAGGATTGATGGATGGGTATTTGGAAATACGCATCCTTCAGATCCACTGAAAGCATGAAAAATTGTTCTCCCTGATGGAGTCGAGCACGGAGCGTGCCGTCTCCATCGTGAACCGAGTCTGGCGAACGAGCCGGTTCAGGGGAGAGAGATCTATCACCGGGCGCCAGCCCCCGTAGACTTTTCCACCAGGAAAAGACGACTGTAGAAGCCCGGTGACTGATCCGTGACGATCTCTACAGCTCGTTTGCTCAGCATGGACTGGATCTCCTGTCTTAGTGCTACGTCCTTCGAAGAACCTGGAACGTACGATTGCTGTTGAACCGGGTTGGAGGTGAGGCGTGGCCGAGATTCGAAGGGTAATAGATATCCCTCCCGAAGGACATCTGCTATCCAGGTCTTGGCGCCGTAGCGCTGCCAAGTTGCCCAATGGCTGACCAGGCACCCCCCCAGGTGAGGGGGAACGCCGTCCCTAGCATTTCCCCCCTTTCTTCGACTTCTCCCTGACCCTCCTCGCGAGAAGGAAGGCTGGGAGGAGGGCTGGTTACGGCCCCCCTTGGCAGAAATCGAAGAAGACAGTCTTTCCACGGGGCTTCGACGAGGCTATCGTCTGCTGCCGAGGAAGCGCTAGCCGAGCTCTTTGGCTTGGCCGCAGTTCGAGGCTGCCCAGAAGCCTTCGAAATTGCCTGGTGTACCAGACGGTCACTGTCATCAGTGCGCCGTCTGTCCACCGCAGCGTCCACCATCTCCTGGGGAAGAGAGCGGAGGAACTCCGTATAGGTCCATTACGAAGTCCTAATGCCGCCTCACGCCCAGCCGCCCTGGATACTCGTGTAAGGACAGCGTCCCTACGTCGGAGTGCCAGGTTGGCCCACAGGTTTGCTGTCAGGTGGGCGAGGAAAGGAGATGGCTCTTCCTCCAGACTGGCAAAGCCTCCTGAAGGCCGAGTCTTCTTTTGGGGGAAATTCCCCGGAGTTGGCTGCTATCTTAGACACTGTGAGGGACCACAGGTCTAGCCAGGAGACGGCCTGGAAAGCTGCCATGGCAGTGGATTCCAGACCAAGTGCCTCTTGCTGCGAGAACCACAGGTTCTCAGACAGGAGCTGCTGCAGAGACACACCTGGTGTTAGCCTGGCTAACTCCGGGTTTACCTGTTTGGGCGGCATCGGATCTTTTGACGGCACGTAGAATCGCCGCTGTCGCAGTAGAGGAGGCGGAAGTAGCTTGCTCGACCTGCTCGACCTGAGAGAGCCTTCCTGCCCGGAGACAAGAGACTCAACCTGGTTCAAGACAGAGTCGGCGAGCTCTGATTGTGGCAATCCCACCGTCGCTCTGGGTTCCCTCTTCGGCCCCAAAATGACTCCGAGCTGGGACGTGGGCTCGGAAGGTGGGAGTGGCGACCCTTCCCCGAGGTCGTTGTGCTGACGAATCAGCGCAATAACCTCGGCAAAGTTCCTCTGGATCTCTGGAGTCACTGCATCCTGAGGAGTAGGACTGTCCAGTCCCTCGAACAGGAGCATCTCCCGAGACCCTCCCCCCTCGAGGGGGGGAACAGCGACAGACCCCTCTCGGTCTCCTCCAGCCACTTGCGCATACGTCCTGGTCGGTCCGAGAACCGTGCCTGGCACGTAGGGCGTCGTAACCCAAGGAGGTTGAAGGCACGGGAGAGGCAGACCTGACGCTCCCCCCTCGCTCGCTGGCAGGACCAGCGGGCTTGGAGGGCTGCAGGCGATCGCCAACCCGCGGTGGCGATCGAGCTGCAGGCCTGGTCGAACCGTCTCGCTGTGGAGAACGGCTGGACTGAGCACAGCGGCCCCGATCTCGGGTGTCAGAGGAGCTGTGCTGGTTGCCGTACCCGATCGCTCTCTGTGAGAGCGACGGTCAGGCGACCTGCAGGTTCCACTATCACGGGTGAGACCGGTGCTTGTCCTCACGGCACGTCACGTCGCTGGTGCCAGCCGTGGCTGGCACCAGCGACCGGGGGGACCTCTTCCCAGCCTCAGCACGTGGCCGGTCGTGGACCGTCACGTCAGCCCGGGTAGCCAGCTGGTCGCCGCGAGAGCGAGAGCTGGTCTGGTGAGAGTCGCGTGAGCGGCTGTCACCAGTCTTCCGCTCCGTGCCGTGAACCTGACGCTGAGCGAGCTCTGACGTCTGGTTCTTGGCTGCACGGTCGCTGGTAGGCGACCGTACACTCGGTACCTCTCGCGAACGAGAGGCCGAGACGGAACCTGATGCAGTGGCAGAGCCTCTGACACCAGGCGAGGAAGTGCCGGTGTTAGCCGGCACCCCTCTGGTCCCCGTAGTCTTCTTCCTTGCAGAAGAAGAGACGGGCCACGCTCCCGAGGGAGCAGGAGGACCAGCGGAAGAACCCCCCCTTAGACGCTCCCGAAGGAGACTTCTTAGGGGGGGAGGAGGCAACCTTCTTCTTCTTCGGCTGTGAAGCCTTAGAAGTCGAAGGGGGAGAGGCGGCAGATGACGACGACGAAGAAGACGACGAAGACGACGACGACACCTTCCTCCTCTTCCTCTTCTTCTTCGTCAGCTTCCTCAGGACCGATGTCAAGTCAGCCATCCAGGCGGAGCCGGGGCGCTGTGTTTGACGAAGCAAAACAGGCCCGACGCACCTGTCCGGACAGACCGACATCGGGAGCAGCAGCGCCACGAACAGGAACGACATCAGCAGGTGCAGGCATCACAGGAACAGCAGGAACAGTCACGGCAGGAACGGCAGGTACAGTTACGGCAGCAGCGGTCGGCAACGTCTCAGCAATCGTCAGCGGCTGGGCAGGTATGGCAGGTACGGCAGGTGGTACATCCAAGCCAGGAGGACGGACCAGCGTCACCGACATCCTTGGCATCGGCGGCAGGTCCAGGGGCGAGCTCTTCGGACATACGAAGTCTGGCCTCGGCAGCATGGCAAACCCGGGCGGCGGTGGCATCACACTCCCCCGTGGCACGGCGATCGGACCCTGCACCGATGAAGTTGGTGTTACAGACACCGCATGCGGGGAATACACCAGATGAGGGGGAGCGGCATAGCCTGGAGTGGACAACGTAGTGGTGGTGGTGGTCACAGTGGCATGCGTGACCGCAACAGAGCCAGCCAGATGGTAGAGCAGCCCCTGGACACTTGGCACGCCCTGCAAGCCCAACGATGCCCACACCTGTCCAAGGTCGTCCCTCGTAGCAGCAGCACCTGGGGAAGCAAAGGTCGGGTGGATAGGAGGGGTCTCTACCTGCCCGCGCAGTGTAGACGAACGGATAGAGGTCCCCGAATACAATTCCACGTCGGGGTACCGAGCGCCCTCCTCCACACTTGGAAGATCGGGTGAGAGAAGGACCTGGAAACCCCCCCCCCCCCCCCCCCCCCCCCCCCCCCCCCCCCCCCCCCCCCCTTCCCCCCCCCCCCCCCGAAGGGGAAGGAGCCAACCGTGGGAGCTGAGCCGGGGGCAGGAAAGAGGACGAAGTGTCCGTAACCAAAGGAGTCGCGGGAGAGCTTTCCGACGACTCCTTTGCAGGCCTTCGCTTCGCCCCACTGCACCTCCGACCAAGATACACACATCACACGGCTCGGCACGGATGCATTCGCGCCCCCTCGACACCGAGCACATAACACATGGGGATCAATCTCAGGGAATGAGCGGAACTTACCGCACTTACGCCCCTCAGTTCCCGGGCACAGTCGCCGGATGATAGGAGGGCGCGGAGAATCCATGATTGATCAAATCAATTCACTTGACAAAATTGACAAAAAAGGGAAATGATTGTACTTACAATTGCTCACAAACACAAAGAGAAACACAACCATACAAGGAAAGCAAACGACGATGAAGCGGGCAGAGAGTGCAGAACACACTTCCACTCGCTGTGAGGCCGAAAGCAAAAATGATTGTTTACCCCCCCACCCCCCGTCGCGCGGCGCGCGCCTGTCGAACAAGCAGTTAACTACCGAACCCCTTGTTCGAAAGCTTACGACCTATCCAGCTGCCGCTAGTAACCTTCCTATTGTAAAAGGACTGAAAGGTTTGTATCTTGTGTCGGAACAAACCACAATTTTTGAAAGTAAATTGTATTTTTCCTAACTATACAAACCTGAGGTCCTTTACCCTAGGTCCTTTACAAAAGGAAGACTCACTGATTAGTGGGAGGAATGTGAGTGAGCCTTCAGAACTGACTGGAGTTCTGCACACCTGGGCTATTCCTTCTGGTCGTATAAGCGAGGAGGGGTGCCCTGCCGCTGACAACTTGATAGGAGTATAGGAGCTGCGTGATCAGAGTCAGACTTCTGGGCCTTTTCGAAATGAGTGAAGAATCGTAACTCATTCAAAAAAGGATTGGGGAAAATGTTTTAGAGTTGGAGGCATTAATGCAAAGTTCTGGGAAGGGTTTGCATTATTGCCAGTCTCCTTCCTCCCTTTGCTATAGAGGAAGGAGCGTGATTGCTTCTATGATTCTGATAAGAAAAATAGAAAGCTCGATGTGCAAGCTTACCGCATCAGTCGCCCGACCAGACAGTTTGAGTTCGAACTTGTCCTCTTGAAGGAGCCAGGTAAGCAAACACAATAGAACAACGTAATGACTGATCTGGATCAATCAAAAGTCCACAGCGCAGATCATGAAGGACTCGGACTCGTCAACAGATGCCGACTGAATGCTCCGAGGTCCCTGTGATGGTAAAACAGAAGTTTCTCATCAGTAGTTAAATCTCAGCCAAGGAGAAACAATACTATATCACTAGTGATTGACTAAGGTGAGTGTGGACCTACGTCATCACAGTTGGATCGATAGAAGTAAACTGAAGATTCTGATCATAGAAAAAGTCCCGTCGATGACACCAACCAGTGAAGACGGGTTTTAATCCCTGTTGTTTTACAGAGGACTGAAAACGTTAATCTGCTCTTCCATTGCTGTTCGGTGAGAAGTTGGAGTTTGCAATGAAAGCGGAGAGTTTTTCAGTAATGAAAACACAGGAATTGTACTGCCTGAAGAACTGCTTCTTGTGGGTTGTGTCACGAAGTTTCTACGGCGACTGTTTAGGGACGGTTTCTCTGGCCCGATGTTAAGGGGCAATAGATTTACCAACACAAGGACGAAAGAACTATGAAGTTAATTTTCAAATTTTGTTAGAAAAATATACATTTATTCCTAAATATTTATACAATTCAGGCAGCTCCAGCCACTATGGTATCAGGAATCAGGACTGACAGAAAAAAGGTGACTTCGTGGTCGCAGGTAACACGAAATTTATAATTTGAAATCTAGTTCATCATTGACAATAACACGAAAATCTCCTCGGCACAGAGATCACTGATAATCAAATTACATGTTAAACAAATGCACTAGCTAAGTATTGAATATTTCTCTATAAGTACTCAGTTATGGTCACTTGGTGGAAACTGACATTCAGGTAGACGGCCCTCAGACCCAACTTACTTTCACGTCCCATCTCAAGCTAAGATCATTAGTAAAGAGAGGGCGATCGAATTGTTGTTGGCTATACCACGTTGAAAGCACCGCTTCTCGTCCGATCGAATGTTGTTGTTGTTGTTGTATTAACCCAACAACTCTTGTTGGCACGGGCCTTTTCCTTGTTCGGCCCGTAGGTGATCTGAAAAGATTCATTAGGTTCATGGTTAGGTTTGTGAAGTTGGAAATATTATTTTTTTTAGTTGTAGAGATAGGAGTGAACAGGGGGACGGATGATGGTGTCAGTAAAAGAGGGCCATCATGTCATATTGAAGTAGAAGTTTGAAAAATGTAAGGCTTTCGAATATTAGAGAAACTTTGCAGTTGGGGTTGTCCAACCCTTTACTCCCTTGGGTCCCTGCGGAAGGATTTCAGTGGTAGGTAAAGTTTAGAATAATGATAGTGGATGATGTGCATAGAGCCTTACAGTGAGGGGATATGATGAGGGTGAATGATGTCACTTTTAGCTTATTTTACCTTGGTGGAGGTAGGTTGTAGAGCATCTGGGCATGCTCTTCTAAGTTGTCAATGATCGTTTTTGTGACTGTGGCAGCTGCATGCTCAGCATCTTGTGAATTTAAATCTATTTCTGTTAACACCTCTTAGCGGTGCTGATTCCCTTGCACTCCAGCAAGTAGTGAAGGAGTGGTTCCTGTGTTTCTTCCTCACAGTGTTCGCATGGTCTGACACTGTTTTCCACGATTTCCCAGCAGGCTTTGTATCCTAGCCTGAGTCTGTGGATGATCACAGCAAGTTTTCTTGGTGTGCCTGTCTATGGGAGGAGGCACTAGATCGGTCGACTACTTATATTATCTGGCAGACGGTGAGTTCTTTTCTATCCACTTGTGGTGGCCTTTTAGCGGGTTTTCTTTGCAGAGTGTTCGCACTTTTATAGCACTGCCAACTAGTAATTTTCTATAGTTCGATTTCAACTTTCCACCATACGACTAACTCGATAATCTACTAAATAAAAAGGGACAACAACATCAAATAACTTTTTGTGGTGCAGAAAAATTAAGTGAAATAATAAATCGATTAAAAAACATCTCCGAAATTTAGAACCATCGCATTTCTGCCGCCACTGGGGAAAATTGGAGGAAAAGTTAAGGTCTCAAGGAGGAGTTCTTTATCGGAAAAAAACTGTGCATTAATTTTTTCGTGACAGCTAGGTTGAATCAGGGAGGAAGTTTCTTTTTACTTTGGAAGTAAAGCTAGTCGAGCGGGAAACAGGCGAAGTCTTCAGTTATTTATTACAATTTGGGGTGAACAAAGAATAATTGAACGCCTTACGAATTAGGAAATGTATATTTGAAGACAAAACTCAAATTGTAGGAAGAAAATCATTTTACATATTGGCAGCGGCCGATGGGGCGGGGCGCAATGGAACAGATGATTAGGCTACAGACTTCTGTTATACCGTGGGGTAAACAGAAAGATGATAACGAGTCTAATGAGATATATCTCTGAAAATTCTCGCAACAGGAAATGTGGAGCAGGAGAGATGGGTCATTATGCGAGAATTCCGATCCAACCAAAGACCTAAGTCTGTGTTTGCCGGGCAGAGAGCTTCGAATTGGTAGTTCATCCTCGACAGCTGTAACTAAATTATTCAGTAGGGGAGAACGGGGATTGTTTTGGACACTTTTTATTTTTTATTTTCATTTAGAAGTAAGAGTTTGAGGAGCAGTTATATCCTTGGCATGTTAGTGTGTAGCCTCATCATCATACATTTGCAAGTCAATGTGGCAAGTCGTGTACTTTACTATACTTGAAGTTATTTATCATCTCATAAAAGTTTCCAAAATGTCCGAATCATAACTACCTATGGTGATGATTCAGATAAGAGCATAGGATGATTCGGACCAATTATTATAATTGATATTTACCTTCAAGAAGTAAGATGATAAATGTTCTCTCCCTTGGTGAATAGCAGACAGAAAATGTGACTCAAATCCAAGATGTTTGCTGAGAGTTAATGTTAAAGTTGGCCTAATGAATATTGTATCCTGCAAACAAAAGTTGAAATACCCCTCCTTTGGAAGCACTCCAATTACCGCCTCTTTACGAGTAATTGCTTCCTCAATTCCTGGAAATTTCAAACTAAATTGCTGATTAATTTACCTACATAATAGACTTTAGTTACCTTTTACTGGATCTATCCCAACAAGAACAAAATCTCCCTCCTCTGGGACTTTATCAATGAAACCAACTTCTATGCCTTCGATCTCCTCTTCTAAGATGCCAGAAGAATTATTGTTAAGTTCGGCTGCCAAGAGATCTTCAAGGTGATGATGAAGGTCTTCATCACTGGGTTGGTCCGCTGTGTCTAGCCTTTTAGTATTTTTCTTGCTTTTTGATGTTCTTGATCTATCATTTCCAAACTTCATTTCCTTCTTGGCTGTTTTTCTCTTTTATTAAGTTCTTTCTGGTCAAGTTCAAGCTTTTCTGGGGTGTCCGTTGCAATCACGTATCTTTCCTGCTTTCTGCCTGTAACTTCCCCCCTTCCTCTCCCCAGTTTCTGGAAATGATCGTGCAGAATCCTGCGACACAGCCGACACCAATGTGACGTTTGATAAATTGAAAGCCTTTTAGTTTATTGTTAATTCTGTTTAGTCATGCCTAAAGTTTCCGGTGCGGCGTTTTCTTTATGAAGTGAATGGAATCGATGCATAGAAAATGTTTTTACTAGCATAGACTGCTGTATGAATCGGTTCTAATTGTGGCGCTTTATGTCAGATTTTAGTTAGTTTTATCATATATGCCTTGTTTTTGGTACCAATGAACGTCAAATGATAGTAGAAGTTTAGTGATGGGCAATACTCGGTTAAAATTGCCTTTTTATATGTTATTACACCATTTTGTGTGATTTCCCAACTGGAGAATGCTCTAGAACAGGGGTTCCCAAACTTTTTTACTTGGCCTCAGTGGGATATAGATTTTACTTATATATACATCTTGCTTTTATAACTGCGTATAAAACAAAATAAGTAAGTATATAACCTGGAGACATACAAACTATATAAATACTATCCATACATGCATATATATATATATATATATATATATATATATATATATATATATATAATATATATATATATATATATATATAGATATATCTATATATATATATATATAAAATATATATATATATATATGCATGTATGGAAGTAGTTATTTCATCTATCATAATATATTATATCTATATATTATAATTATATTTATATCTATATATATTATATAATGTATATTATCTGTTATGTATATCTAATTTATATAGTATTATCTCTATATATATATATATCTTATATATATAATATATATAGATGACTGGTAAAAATGTTTCTGTAACAACAGAGGTTCCATCTAATAAAAGGAGCCCATAAAAACACCAAAATAGAGAAAAAGTACTATATTTCAGAGACTGCTGTCTCCCTCTTCAGGTAGATGAATGAGAAAAGTTCACAGAAAAGGTGGTATTTATACCAAGAGGTCCATCCACAAACAAGCCATTTTAAGTCACCCCCGCTGATAATCTTCCTCTAATCTTCTTAAGGGTTGGTTGAATGAAGACGTTGTCGATCGTGTCCGAAATCCATCCTCCTTTTGAGATGTTCATTACCTGCCTCTCTTTTATTAAGGCCGATTCCATCATTTGACTCTTGTACCGGCAGTTGCTGCTATAAATTACACGTGACAAATTCCAGTTTATTCTATGGTTATGTTCATTTATATGGTTGAAAATAGCCGAGTTCTGTTGTCCATACCTAACTGACCGTTTGTGTTGTATTAATCTCTGGGGAAGGGATTTACCTGTAAATCCGATGTAAGATTGGTCACAGTCCTGGCATGGGATTTCGTATACCCCAGAGTCCTTTGGAGATGTCTTTTGTTGGACGTTAATCAGGGATTTGGCTAAGGTGTTTGGGTAAGTAAATACAAAAGGGTTCGATTTTCCGAGGGGTTGGTTATTCTCTTAATCGTGTCCAGGTGGGGAATTATTATTTTATTGTTGGGTGTATCTCTGGTCTTGTCTTTAGGGGGTCGGTAGAAAATTACGTTAGCTTTGTGAATTGCTTTCTCAATATCCTGACCATATAATTGAGAAAGCAATTCACAAAGCTAACGTAATTTTCTACCGACCCCCTAAAGACAAGACCAGAGATACACCCAACAATAAAATAATAATTCCCCACCTGGACACGATTAAGAGAATACCAACCCCCTCGGAAAATCGAACCCTTTTGTATTTACTTACCCAAACACCTTAGCCAAATCCCTGATTAACGTCCAACAAAAGACATCTCCAAAGGACTCTGGGTATACGAAATCCCATGCCAGGACTGTGACCAATCTTACATCGGATTTACAGGTAAATCCTTCCCCAGAGATTATACAACACAAACGGTCAGTTAGGTTATGGACAACAGAACTCGGCTATTTTCAACCATATAAATGAACATAACCATAGAATAAACTGGAATTTGTCACGTGTAATTTATAGCAGCAACTGCCGGTACAAGAGTCAAATGATGGAATCGGCCTTAATAAAAGAGAGGCAGGTAATGAACATCTCAAAAGGAGGATGGATTTCGGACACGATCGACAACGTCTTCATTCAACCAACCCTTAAAAGATTAGAGGAAGATTATCAGCGGGGGTGACTTAAAATGGCTTGTTTGTGGATGGACCTCTTGGTATAAATACCACCTTTTCTGTGAACTTTTCTCATTCATCTACCTGAAGAGGGAGACAGCAGTCTCTGAAATATAGTACTTTTTCTCTATTTTGGTGTTTTTATGGGCTCCTTTTATTAGATATATATATATATATATATATATATATATATATATATATATTATATAATGTGTATGTGTGTATTATGCACAAACACAAAAAGGATATTTGTGTGTTTAGTACATAAGTGTGTGTGTGTGGTGTGTGAGAGAGAGAGAGAGAGAGAGAGAGAGAGAGAGAGAGAGAGAGAGAGAGAGAGATTGTTTGTTTGCTTTGTTTTAAGATAGTTTTAAAGTACAATACAATCTAACCTTGTTTAATCTAATGGGATGAATGGGCTTGTTTCTTTGAACATAACATCTAAAATGTCTCAGGGTGATATCAGAGACTGCAACTCGTAGATCATCTACATTCAATCGAAATCGGTATTTATTCTTGATATACGTTGATGAAGAGAAGGTAGTTTCACAGAGATAAGTCGATCCAAACAGTGTTAAGATGTTCAGTGCTGCCTTTGTTAAACCAGGATATTCCTCCGATGCTGATATCCAAAACTCATTCAATGTTGTTGACCCAAACTTGAATCGTAAGGTTCTATCAGAAGATACTTCAAGCAGTGCTTCCTCGAAGTCAGATGATAAATGATTTCCAGGAGCAGTGAATGACATTCGTATCCAGTCATACTGTTCTAGATCTGATTCTTCTAAAAAGTATTTTTTGAAGTGATTAAGAAGATTTTGAAGATGATTAACTATTACTGCTTTCAAATTATCCAGACATAACTCATTTTCCTCTCCAAACTCTTCAAGTTCAGGAAACGTTTCAGTGTTACCCTCTTCAGCTCGTGAAATCCATCTCTCAAGCTTCTTTGAGAATGCATTTACCTTGTCGAACAATAACAAAATATTTGTGTTTGGGCCTTGTATGGAAAGATTTAACTCTTTAAGTTTATCAAAAATGCATGATAAATACACTAGCTTTCCTAACCAGTTACTATCAGTCATGAATACACTAAATTCAGAGCCTGAAAGGAACAAGAGGACCTCATCTCTCAGCTGATACAGCCGTGTGAATACTTTTCCTCTAGAGAGCCATCTGATTTCTGTGTGAAGCAACAATGCTTCATGGTCTGCGCCCATGTCTTTGCAAATAACCTGGCATTCAAAGGGCGTGATTTTATGTAGTTGACGATTTTGACAGCTGTATCAAAAACAGCTTTAAGTTCGGGAACAATGGCTTTGCAAGCGAGAGCCTCTCGATGAATAATACAGTGAGTAAAACGTATATGAGGAGCCACATTATGTACCTTTGCTTTTAGTCCTTTATTTTTACCTAACATTGTCCCGGCTTCACCTGTGCATATACCTACATACCGATCCCAAGAAAGTCCAAGCTCATGAAGTTTTTGATCTAATGCCATGAAAATATCATCTCCTGTACACTTTCCTTCTAGCGCAAGGCAAAACAGCATATCTTCATTCAATTTTCCATTGAAGCTATATCTTACAAATGCAAGTAATTGAGAAGAACTAGAAATGTCGGTTGATTCATCTAATTGTAAAGCACAATTTACATTCTTAACTCTCTCCATCAACTGAATCAGTATGTCACTTGGAATCTTATGAATTCGCCTACCAACCGTATTGTTTGACATGGGTATGGATTCAAGTTCGTGAGCCATCTTTTCTCCAGGAATATCTCTACACATTGCCAGTGCAGCAGGTATGATAAGCACTTCCACTATTGTGTGAGGCTTTTTTCCCTGAGCAATAAGATATGCAACCACATATGATGCCATTTGAGCTTTGACAGGCAATGCAACATTTTTGTTACCACTTGCTTTTGTCCTTGTAACTCCATCTTCTTGCGTCGGAAAAAATCTATTGGTTTATTCTAGAGTCTAGAAGCTTGAACCGGAAGTACAGATCTCTGTATTTAATTTAATTTAGTAGTACAAGTTGATTTAACGGAGTTTAATGTAACAATTATTAATCAAAATTGATATAATGATTTTTAATTTAGTTATTAAAGCTGTGAAAGGTGTAACTATGAATGTAAAGTACAATTGTTAATAAGTTTTCAGTAGCAGAGAACGGCAGATTTTCTGAATGTAAAGTACAATTGTTAATAAGTTTTCAGTAGCAGAGGGCGGCAGATTTTCTGTTTTTGGCAGGCCTCTGCCCAGAGAAGTTCTGTTGTATGTCAGTACTCTGTGTGGTGTACCCCAGTGTAAAATTTCTTTGTTCCTACACGATATACAAACCTTGGTCCTTTACATAAGGATTACTTTCAGCATAACTGGAATTACAGCCGTTAAATTCTTGAAAAAGGTGGTTAGGCAGTAACTACCATCTGGTAAGTGGGTAGGACCACCTGCCAGATGTAAACACTCCACTTTGCTTTCAGCTGTCTTCCAATGAAGATGTATGTTTGTGAGCTCTTGATGACTGGCTGTTAATTACAATTTTCCCTAAGGGATCTTTAATCTTTTATTTTAAATAAATATGTGTATGTAAGTGTTTACATAATAAAAATATGGAATGTTAGTCCATATATATAAAAGACTAAAACTAAAGAGGTTAACCAGATTGCTTGCAGGAATGTGATCAGACCAGTGACGATAAAGTGTGTAGGCTAAGATGACGTGCCGTCACCTGTGTTCATTCATTTGTTTTGAAACATTAGTCCCAAGCTCCCTGCTTGAGACAACTACCGCGACCTATAATTCAAATGGCCTACGTGATTAGTAATGTGTCTCATTTTGTATGTATGTTCATATGTTCGAGCTACTGTCTGCTTCCTTTATGACTTGTAACCGAGATGGTAGACAGAATAGAGTTAGCCATCATCATTGGCAGACCTGTACCTCTTTACCTAAGCTTTATCATGTAGAACAGAACAGAATAGAATTAGCCATCATCATTGGCAGAATATATCAAACCATCGTCATTAGAAGACCTGTACAATCATACCTGATCTTCACCATGTAATCTCAGAAGAATATATGTATTTTTGTACTTCGTGGTTTTTTCTACTAGAACCTCACATCATTGCCGAATCATCATGAGTTTAACACATCGTCGTCATAACCAAAGAAGATAATACCGACTTCGTAAGTGATCTACAAACCCCAAGACACTCCAATGAATATGGAAGTGCAATACCAACCGACTAAGCGTAAGATTATCGCAAGTCTAACATTACCTCATAGGGCGCCTTATTATACGAGGCAATAGCCCTAATATATATACCGTTTGATATTGATAATTAATTGACTTAATAATTAATATGCAAACCCACGTTTTGTGATAGCCTTGATAGCCGCCTTTCTACTGTGTGTTAAGGGTCAGCAGCAGTGGTATGCCAACATCTTTATTAGTGCATATTTTTGCACTTTAACGTTAGGACGAGACATGTATTCATCCGAAATTTACGCTTACGCTTTGGAAATTACCAAGGGGACTTCAGAGGTTTATCCTTTGTTTCTTCTCCTTCGTCCTTTTGCTAACTATCAGACGAAGGTAGGAGAGAGGGCATGTGATGTTGGTGTTGAGGGATCTCTCATCTCCTCTGATTACAACAGTAGATGGTTGGATATCTCTTCGTGTTGGTTATCTTAACCTCGGAATTGTACCCATGACTCGTAGCATGCTGTGATATTAGTCCTCGAATGTGTGTACTGTGCCCCTGCTATCCTGGAATTTTGTCACTGGACAAAGCCTTCGCTGCTTCCCTGTGATTATCAACTCCAATCAAGGCATTATCAAGGCCAATGCAATAACGATCACAGACAGTGGGTGTCAGTAGCAATGTAATCAATGGAATCATAGAAAACAATGGGTGTAGTTATGTAAGCGATTGAAGTGGTAATCAATAGCATGGGATTTGGGCTACAAAACCGACTAATTAAAGTAAGAAGAGCAACAATAAGGAATTATTCCTAAGTCGATCAAAAGCAACAGCAACTCAAAAATGAAATGCAATCAATTCAAGTAAATTTCAAGTTAATGCCCATGCAATACAATAATAAATACAGTACAAGCAATATCATAGACAATAGCATCAATACATGAAATGCAATCAATTCAATCAATATAAAAGCAATAGCAATGAAACATGGATATGCAACACAAGCAATATCAGAAGTAATAGCAATGCAATAGGAAAATGCAATTCAAGCCACATCATGGCAATAACAATGAAGAATGGATTTGCAACACAAGCAATGCAATAAGGAAATGCAATTCAAGCCATATCATGGCAATAGCAATAAAACATGGACATGCAGCACAAGCAATATCAAAAGCAATAGCAATGCAACATGGTGATACAAACAAATACATGCTCTAATCCTGTCAAGGAAATAGTAATTGAATCAGGGCTCGACATAGAGCATTCTACTAAACAGCATTAGCATCAATAAACGGTAATTATCATGCTTGGAGGAGTACATCTCATTGTTAATCAAGAGATTCTCTTGACACTTGGATGCTCGTATTCGATCATGTTCATGCACATCATCAATTCATGGACAGCTAGTTATTTAATGCTCCCTTCCAGCCTCATTAGGGGTGACCTTTAACCCTATGTAACACATGAGGTACATTTGGACATGAGGCAATTACAATTTAGGCAAGACACAGCAACAAAGCGAACTAACCCTAACACCTTCAGATCCCTTCTCGACTTACACACTTTCACAGGTTGCCTATAATTGGTTATGCTACTTACTACACTAATCTGTCTTTCATCCACTCCAACATTTTCTTTCTCTGTTCAACAGCAGCCCTTCTTATCGGTCTGTTTTCTATAAACATTTGCTGTTCCACTCGCTTCCTCTCTATCACTCTCTGTCTCACTCTCACTTATCTCGAGTCTTTCAGTCTGTCGAGTAACACTTTCTATATCACTCTCTGGCTAATTCCAGTCACTTCGTCCTGCGTTGTCTACATTCTCGTCCTGGCTCTCTTCTTCCCATTCATCGTAATGAGTGTTGATCTCCAGTGATATGCTGTGCTCTACTGCTTGTAGATGTTCTTCGCCTTCAAAGAGCATGTTTACTGATCCCATCACCCCTTTCTCGTCAGGGTAGACGTTGACAATCCTTCCCAGGGGCCAATGGTTGCGTTTTTGTTGTTCTATTTTGACTAGCACGACGTCTCCCGCACAGAGTGCAGTTGGTGTACCTTCTTGGCAATATTGCCACTCTTGGAGCGACTACTGGTAACCTTCTCTCCAATATTGCTTGAACCATTCGAGTGTTTCTATCAGTTGAAAATATTGATGTAGCAGTTGCCTAGAGGTCAGGCAGACGGATTGCATCACCTCGTATGAGGTGCGAGGGAGTAAGAACTTCATCCTCCCTCATATCCCTAGCGTACATAAGAAGACGGTTGTTGATTACTGCTTCGGCATCCTTAGCGAGGGTGCAAAGTTGCTCTTTAGAGAATACGTTTCATCAAAGGGTTGTTGCCAGTGTACGTTTAACCACCCCCACTAATCTCGTGAAAAATCCTCCTTTCCAAGGTGACCTGGGGGTCTGGAATACTTACTTAATCCCCATCTTTCGTATGAACAGTTTGGTCACATCTTCCTCGTAGACTTCTCTCAGGAAACGACTTTCTACATGGAAGTTCAAAGGATTATCACTGTAGATTGTGAATGGCAATCCGTGGTTGGCAGCGAACCTCCTTAACAGCAGTATGAAGGTGTCAGCATCCAATTTGTTGTAAAAGTCCAAATATACTGCTCAACTGGTGAGACAAGTGATAATCAGGAGATATCCTACCCCTTCCTCGATCCTAATGGGGTTGGTGCGATCCACCCTGACTTTGTCTAAGGGGCGTGTCATGAGTGTTCGGTCAGTCAGTCGTCAGAAAAGAGGCCTGAAGGCTGCAATACTGCCTCTGGACCTCACCACCATTCATTTGCCAATGGCCCTCAATCCCGGATGCCAACATTCCTGCAGTAATAGAGTGATTAGAACATTCACACCACAATGCATGTGGGTGGTGTGGAGGTGTTCAAGATACAAAACAACTAAACGTCCTTTCGAAGGCACCAACATTAACTCATTCTTGGTATTACTCATATTTGGCAATCTGCTCCTATTATAGACAATCCTTTCTATCATGATTAAATTTAACTGAGCTACAAAATTACTGATGTGCGCAGGTATTCGCACACCATTTTCTAGGCAGTCACACTGTAGGAAAGTTGTGCCTTTGTTCCATATACACTAATTTGTGAAATGCATCTGCTTGGCAATGTCTGAATTTTAACACTAACTTCATGATTCTTTTTCTTTTTAAGGTAACAAAATCTACACTGCTCCCCATTAAACCCCATAGCGCAGTGGGCAGAGTCAGGGTTCTTTCCTCGCGCGTGTCACTCAGGGCAGCAACAACCAAGGCTCGTTGTTGGACGGGTGATTCATCCTTGCTCTCACGTGGTTCAGCCGGGTCCTTTTGATGTAGAAAGGCAGGTCCCTCATACAGCAGGTGGTTCTGGCTCAGGTCTCTCAAAGTAGAACCTCGTGTTAGGATATTGGCTGGTTTGAGCTTGGTGGGCATGTACTGCAGTTCTATGATGTATTCCTGTTGAATGGAATTAATTTCCCCCACCCTGTTCGAAATGAAAGTGTTTCTACTTCCCTCTTTACTAGCTACCCAGGCTATAGCTACCTTGCTGTCAGTCCATACAGTGACCTTCAAGAAATTCAGGGGTCTCTTGAGATGTTTTCGTAATCTGAAACCCAATAGTAATGCTAAAAACTCCAATTTTGGGATGGTTGACTTTGATTGTCTCCTGGGCATCACTCTCATCTTTGACGTCAGGATGCTAACCTTTTCTTCGGCCTGCCTAACATTTGCTATTGTCCCATAGGCCTTGCTGAAAGCATCAGTGAAAATGTGGAGTTCGGATTCTCCCAACACTATCCCTCTTCTAAATTTCATCATGTGCACATTAACAAACTCTTACAGTAGCCTATTAGCTTCCTCCTCTTGTTCTTTGGACAAAACATCATCCCAATCTATCCCCACTTCCCAAATGGGGCTCACAAACCCTACAGGATCGAAGTTAGAGACAAGTAATGGCAACAATTTATGTTTCGTGAGTCTGGTGCCCTGCCTGTGCCCACTAAGCCGTTTACATGGTTTTAGACTCAAGCAGTCGTCTTTCCTATCCCATATCATGCCTCGGTTCCTGACATCCTATCTGTTGGTCAAACTGCTCATTGTTGCTGACCCACCCCATCAATGGCATGTGGGCCTCATCTACTAAGGACTTTACTTTCACATAATCCCTACCCATCTCCTCCAAGGTTTCATACGTTTGTAGATAATTGTCCACATAGAAAGATTTAATTAGATTTTCCTTCCCTTTTTCTTGGATATGGGTACTAAGGACCTGTTGTAATATGTAGGGACAAGTGGCTACCCCAAACACTACTACTTGGAAGACGGTTCGTGGCCACTGGTGTTGGCCCCCTTCGCCATAGAAAATGAGAGTACTTAGTGTCGTCAGGATCTAGTAAGACTCAATGAAAAGCCTTTGAAATATCGGAGGTCATGGCATGTGGGTGGTGTCTGAACTTTTTCAGCAATCATACAACATCTTGACCAGGTTAGGTCCAGGATAGAGGCAATCACTCAAGGATAGCTCACCCTTGACTTTCGAAGAAGCATTAAATACTATACATAGAGCTGTAGTCAGGCTTTGCTTTTTGACTCCAAAGTATGGCAAGTAATTCCCTTCCACTTGGGGATTACAAACTTCCTTAATGAACCCCACTATCATATAGGTCTGAAAGACGTTCTCGTAATCGGCATGGTAGGTAGCTAGGATCTTTATCAAACTGTTTGTCAAGTGCGTTCAGCTGTGTGAGAGCATTAACGTCCTTCAGACCTATATAGCAGTGGGGTTCATTAAGGAAGTTTGTAATCCCCAAGTGGAAGGGTATTACTTGCCATATTTTGGAGTCAAAAAGCAAAGCCTGACTACACCTCTACACATAGTATTTAATGCTTCTTCAAAAGTCAAGGGTGAGCTATCCTTGAGTGATTGCCTCTATCCTGGACCTAACCTGGTCGAAATGTTGTATGATTTGGTGAAAAAGTTCAGACACCACCCACATGCCATGACCTCTGATATTTCAAAGTCTTTTCATTGAGTCTTACTAGATCCTGACGACACTAAGTACTCTCGTTTTCTGTTGTATCTAACTTCCACCACATATCAACATCAATTTCATTTTGGCAAGTCTGTACACTCATAAAGTGCGCACAGTGGAGACATCTAATCCTTCTAACACCCATTGATTTATGCTGCCGTATAGTGTAACTCCATTTTGAGTGACAAAAACACTCACCTCATCGACCTTCTCCATCCCTGTCACAAACAAATTAAAGTAGTCTGCCTCAATCAACAAGTTAATGTTCTTCGATACATCCCCTTTGATTTCTATGTCGGCCATGTTACACCCATTACTTTGCAAATGAGTTTTTACGTTACTTAGCCCTATTTTATGGATGGGAGTATTTACGTCATCATGTACTACTAATCTCGAACGAATGACTCTCTTACCTACATCTATTCTGCATTTTACGACCTCGAATCCCCCTAGTAAAAGTTGTGACCCAAAAGGAACAATATTTAATGAGACACGTTTAACAACAGGCAGATTCAACTTCTTAGCCAACCAACTAAAAACAAGCAAGTGCAAAATGGTTGTTCGAGGGAATAGAAAACTGTGGTGGTCATTGGCAATAGCGTGGCTAGTAACTCAGCAGATGGCTTTTTTGTTTACTATATTCACATAAGGTTTTTCATTTGTCTTTTGATAGGTTTCTTCGACTCTGCCCTCGACTCTTAATGAGTTGAGAAACTACATAAGGAGAAGGCCTTGTGGATGACTGGGAACTCACACTGGCTGCTGAAGGCATACTCTCTCACAAATTAAACTATGATGGAGTCCATCACACAATTTGCAGTTAAGTTTGCTACTGTACTGTTTACTACTATGACCTGAAGTGGAGAAATAATTGCGATAGAACTAATTGCTTTGAACAGTTAAATGCAGAATGATTTCCATTTCAGAACGGAAAAGGTACCGTGTGGGGGGGTGTTGGTTTCCAACGCCTTTGATCATGACACTTGAGACAAGTTTTCTCCTCTCTGGAGCACATCATCCTCCATACTTTGTATGAGGAAGTCTAAAGCTCCTTTCACACTATGGTTATCTGATTGAAAATTATTTGACCTCTCACTGTCACCATCCTGGAATAAATACTAATTAATCCCTGACTAAATATAAACAATAAATAAAAACCAACTCTCAACCACCTAATGGTGGAGGCTGTATTCTTGGCACAGAATACAGGGAACAAAGACACACACATGTTTACCTGGTCTGGAATCTCTAGCAGGAAGGCAGTGGTGCATGCTGATAACTTATTTCCCTCTTATATCAGAAAATTTAATCTAATCAAAATGCACAGAAATACACTCAATGACTCGGCAGGGTGTTTTAATATAATTCACAGGATGATACATAGCATTAGAGAGAACCATGCATTTTTGCCACTAACTGACTTACATGGAACTATGCTTTGGTGCCAAGGCAGAATCAAGTCAGGGAAAAAACTGTGCACTTATTTCTTCATGACAACCTCCACCCTCCAAAAGGGATGATCCTCAAACTGGAGTGGGAATTTCAGGTTGGTGTGGCAAGAACGCATGATCTCTGGGTCGAAAGCCAGACGTGTATGCAGCGCTACAATACGTGTCTAGCTCCTGAGGACAAACACAATGTCCCTAATGAGTGATCACTCATCTCAGTGTTAATCTCAATAAAGCAATACTGGCAATAACTAATGAAAACTTGTACATATATCTCATCTGATTATCTGACAGTGTTCACACACCAGTGTTATGGAAGGTCTTGCTTCATTATGGTTTTACTGTTAAACATGCATATAAAACTAATTGATGTTGTCCATGAGAAGTCCTGTCCAGTGAATTCGCAGTAAATAGTGTGGTACTACAAGAGTTATTTCTCCTTTGTTGTTTACTTCTCTCATAGATTTCTTAATTTAAGAAATGTGGTTGGCAATGGAAGAGAAGGCTTACATTACAGGAATGGTAAAAAGATAACAGAATTTGAGTATGCAAATGATGCCATTTTACTCAGATGTTGTTTTAATCAACAAAACGCCCCAAGTCTTAAAGCTTAATAGAAATTACTTCCTTAAAGAGGAAGCTTGAAGGAATTACTCAGCCCCATCTTTGGTGGACCAAATTGGCATCTTCTATTTTTGGGCCAGATTCATCTTCCATCCCACCACTGTTAACAGATGATGGAAGATTGGTTGCCCATGTACTTATGTACACCCATGCAAAATTGTTCAATCTAAGTCTATGCACAATTAATTCTTATAAACTCCAATATTACAACAGCCCAACTACGCAAAAAAAAGCCTGTAAAATTAACTAGGGTAAAGAAAGCAGTGCATTACGCCTTAAACAAGCAAGTTAAAGTTAATTGACGAAACTGCTTCCTATTGAACAACTGTTGACTCAAATCGTCCTCCCTTGACCATGGTGACCTAGCCTATATGGGGATCGTATATCGACCTACCTTAAAGTTAGCCTAGTTTGGATACACTCATCTTAATTCACCCCTATACTGAAAACAAATCCTATATATTTAGTCAGTAAAACCATTGGCCTCTAATCATATTCGTGGAAATAAATTGGTACGTTGTTAAAATTGACTCTACTTACCAACACCTGTTCTGACGACGGAGTTCAGATGGCTGCTTCAAATTTTGGTTGTAGATAAGGATTTGGAAAGGATATGGGGTTAGGATAGGTACAAATAAGGAAGGGAAGTAACACAAACCAATTATTTTACGGGTTATTAAGTTCTACAACCCTACACTATGTAAATTATACTCAAGTCGAAGTTGATGAAACAAGTTGTCGTGAGTCTCCCATGCTGTCTGTTTAAACAAGGCTTAACCAGCCCGCCCTCGGCCTATTGCCGCCTAAAAAAAAAAAAAAAAAAAAAAAAACGTACGTCAGGTCAATGGCTCTTATCACTCCCTAAATCAATTTCTTAACGAATTGGAAAGAACAGTTAAATCTGTGTTTATCAAATCAATCTATCAGATTTTTAAAGGCTAAGTAAAATTGATCTAAGTATTTAAGATGCAGCATTTAAAATTTTGCTAAGCTCACTAAAGAAAATAGAGTATAGTAATTTGTAGCTCTTAGCAATGGAAACAGACATATACAAAATAAATTTACAACACTAAGCAATGAACTGAGGATGTCCCTTGTCATCCTGAACCTATTCTCAGTTTTGGATTCTGTTCTAAAGATATTAGGAAAATCCTGATGTTTTTCCCTTTGTGTTTTTAAAAAAGTTTCTAGTGTTGTAATTCCCAAGATTCTATAGAATTTTATGTCAACGTAGATTTTTGTAGATGAGAGCAAGCTCAGTAATACAGTGTTTGTTCCAAAGAGTAGCATATCTGCAGACTAAAGTAACTACAGGCCAAAGTCTCTTCTCCCTGTGCTCTCCAAAGCTGCAGAGAAAAATGATCTTCAATCCACTATGCAAGTATGTGGAAATGATAAGATGGGTAGCTGGTAGCCGTTATTCATATAGGGAGCATTTAGGTACTTGAGATGATCTTTTAGATTTGACATGACAATTGCATGAGAACTTGATAAGGGTTTCGAGTGTAGAGTATTTCAAATAGATTTCAGTACTGATTTCCATTGATTAAATCATATTGCATTTATTTATAAAGTTCAGAAACTTGGAGTGGGTGGGTAAGTTTTGGGACTAATCCGGTATTTCGTTACAGGTAGGGAGTAACAAGTTGTGGTTGATGGGATTTTTACCTAACCTAGAGCTATTGCGTCTAGAGTTCCACAGGGTACTGTGTGTGATCCACTGTTATTTTTAGTGCATATTATATGAGTGGTATTGTTGTTGGCCTGGAAAACAAGGTTGTTCAGAATACCGATGAGCATAATGAGGCTGAAGAAGCTCGTCGAATTTCAAGGAATTATCGAATTTCAGTTATCAGCAGTTTTCAGCTGCTCTATGTCTAAATGAACATATACTGAAGTGCTAATATAAAAAAAAGATCAGATGGGGTCATCGACAATTTTCTTCATCGCTTGCAGGCGTAAAAAACTTGTAAAAAACGTCTGTATGACTCTAAGTCTGGGTAGGTGGAAAGGAGCTATACAATATTTCGCACAGTTTTATGTGAAAAAACATAGCTTGAAGATATATTGGTAAAAAAAATATTTATCATGGTTCTTGGACAATTTTGTTCAACGCTTGCACGGTAATGTGGACGACAAATTGTAAAGATACATGTAAAAAAGTGACAAAATAACTCGTGCAAAAATACTTGTGACCCACAAAAATATCCAATTCTCTCTAGCAGTAAAAATTTTTTTTGTATTGCTGTTTTTTCTGAAAACCTACTTTTTTCAAAACTAAATGGTTAGATCTCAAAGAAAACAACCAAATACAATGAAAAATTTATATCTTTATTTTGCCGTTGGGAAAATAATTTCCTAGTGCATTTTTTGCATGTTTTAGTGTCATCATTATTTTTTTTTAACTGAAAAAAAATTAACTTAGAGGTCGAATTTCTAAATTTGACAAAGAGGGAATATTCTGTATTAGTTGCAGAATAAGTGGTAAAAATTTGAAGCAAATCCCTTCAATCGTAAGTAGGGATTCTGCTGAACAAGGTATTGTGAGGTCATTTATCCTTCTTTCACTAGAATGTTTTTCTCTGGTGTAGATGTCTACTACTGCTAGAGATTTGCCTCTTCTAGACAGGGGTTTGTGGCGGTTTCTCTTTCCTAACTTTAACAGTTATGACTTGGACCACTGATCAATAGCCTATTGTTTGTCAATTTTTCATAGCTGTATTTTAACAGAGATCTTTCACATTCATATTTGATCCTTGATTCTCTTTTCCTGTCGAGTGACCAGATTTGCTGAACACCAGCACCAGTAATCGGTAAATGTACTTTGTTGTGGGACTTCTCAGTTTCTAGGGGTCCTATATTTCTCACACCGTTGGACTGCAGAAGTCTCCCATAGAACATCTTTTAATTGGAACCTCAAAAGTTCAAGTAATTTTAATAATTTACTTACATTTTTATTTAAATAGAAAAAAATTGATTTCTGTATGTCCTATTGCCTTCTGTTACTCTTTCAAATAAAGAGCATATTCTTTAGAAGCTAGAATTTCAAGTCAATGGTTCCTGTAGTCTTGTTCATTAAGTATAGGGTTCATATTCTGAATAATAATAATAATAATAAAATAATAATAATAATAATAATAATAATAATAATAATAATAATAATAATAATAAAATAATAATAATAATAATGTATCTAGAGAGACAAGACTTAAAAAATGTACAAAATCTAGAATAATGAGGACAAAGGGAAGGAATTCCATCAAGTGGAAAAAGTAATAATGTGGTTGAATCTTTCAAATATTTATGGATAATGATATCCAGTACAGGTTCTCTTAGATAGGAATATAATGTAAGATTGAAAAAAGGCAAAGAAACATCAAAGGGTAGGGTGATTCAACTTTAAACATCAAATCGACGAATTGAAAAAAAAACTTTTAAAAAAAAAAAAAGCAATATTCCACATAAGTCAAATATGATCGGTATTGCTATAGGGATATGAATCATGTTATGACGATAAAACTATTCTGAAACACTGTTGATTAGAAAATGAAACTTTGAGAAGAATATTATGAGTCAGGTGGCAGGATAAAGTTAGAAATTACGAAAGTTTCATACGTAGATGAGATGACGATGAAAGGACTTGGACTTTATATACCTTGAATTGGACATGTC
>NC_087207.1:83025744-83043071 GCF_015104395.2 Macrobrachium nipponense
AATTGGACATGTCTTCCGCACAATTTCTGCGGACACTAATGGAGTCGGAAGACCTGATCAGACATACTTAGCTGAGAATATGAAACGGGCGACTGGAGATGAGTGGAGTTCTACGGAAAACAAAGCACGAATTTCACAAATGTAAAAAAATAATAACTTTATGAAATATTTATTCCAACACAGAAATTCCGCGTAGATTTACAGTTGGTTCCAAGTTAAGAGTTTGGAATGGGATATGAAATATAAAATTTTGTCCCAAAGGCCAAGCGCTGGAGCTTATGAGCGGATATGAAAACTGGTAGTAAAAAGCTTTGGAAGGTGTAACAGGATGAAAACCTATAAAACAATTGTAAGAAGAGGGTGATAAGTGAGATGGAAAAAATAAAATAGGAACGGAGTTACAGTAAAAGGAATGAAAGGAGTTACAGCAAGGGACCGAAGGGAACCTGCAAAGAACCTTAAGTACTGCCTACATTGCACTGCATGAGGTGCACTGAAGTCATTATCTCCCTATTGGAAAGAGTTTGGAATTGAATAATATTCTTTGTTTCTATTCCTCGGCGGTTCTTTCTTAATACGTTAGGGAGATGCAGACAGAATCGAAGCTGTTTTGACAAAATGAGAAATTGCAGTTTTTCTTTGCCTTGAGAAACTGATTACTTCTTGGTGTGCTATTTTCACCACATATCCAAGTAATCTTTAGAGGGTTAATAATAAATTACCTTAACAGACTCATTTTCTTTTGTACCATCGATAGATTTGTTTAAAGTACGATACATAATCCGATAAGGAGACGCTCGGCAAAAGCCATCTATACTCTTTTTTTTCCATCTGTCCATCCGCCTGTGGTGGTCGCGCATGGTAACACTGCGTCCTGGGCTTTTAAATAGTTACACTGAATAAGTTTGAGGTAAATAAAAGGATATCTTGGTGTACATTTGCAACTGAAAAGTGTTTTAATAATTTACTGTATGCGAATTACACCGTTAATATTCGAAATAGGATGTTATTTAAAGCCCGGGACGCAGTGTTACCATGCGCAAACACCACAGTCTGATGGACAGATAAAAAAAACAGAGTATAGTTATGTAAGATAAATGAGTAAATCCTTCTGATCTCAATTTCCCCTATTTTTCGAAAACAAGAAGTTCATTAGTCCGCCAACGAAATAATCCCCACCCTCATCCGCCCAGTTGTTACGGAATTTGTCCGGAAAGTCCTTTACGTATCAGAGTTTGTGTTCGAGCACTCCGCCGCTAAACGTCTTGCACAAGAACTATCCAAACACCTACAAGGAATCTTCTCGAGAGCTTGAATTTTGCGTCCTTTAGAAGAATGATTAGCAACGGAATTGTTTCCAATTGTGTCAAATAATTTTTTTTATATAAATAATTGATGGAATAAATAATTTTTTTCCCTGATTAACTGAAGCAAGCAGTGCAAGAATTTCAGTTCCTATCCGTCGAGATAACCGGTAAGTACTGGTACTGGTGGCAGGTGTGTCACCGTGTATGTCCAGTGTAGTATTGTGATTGCGCAGTTGGTAGTCCGCGCGTGTATGTGGGGGGAGCCGTATTTGGTATTTAGTAAGTCTCTCTCTCTCTCTCTTTAAACTGAATAAACTCATGTTACATATACACTGGCAAGTTACAGTTGACATGTTTTTTTTACTCCAAATAAAATAGTGTATCATATTTAACAGCACTAGAAGAGTTCCACAGATGAGCTGGCAGGGAGGAAGAGAGAAAGCTGTTGCGATTGTTGATGGAGAGATGCAGATATAATAGCGAACATTACAGCAAGCAAACGTAACATTACGCAAAAACAACACAATGGCAGCGAATGACGTGGAATGCCAACTTGAGAGCCATAATAGGCCCTTACTTTTACATCCAAATGCGAGAGGAAGAATTTATGACTCAAAGATGAGCTCTCGCGCACCAATGAAAAGAAAATGAGTTTAGACGTATCAAAATATTATATAATAAATAAATGAAGATGTTATCGAATCGAAGCAGGAAAGGTATGATCATCATGAAGCAGTTTATCTTATGTTAAAAAATGTACACATGTGCAGAAATGTGGAATGAGTTGAATGAATTGGCTTTCATAGAAACATCATACCGATGTGATTGTAGCCCGAAATATTAACGAGTAATTCAGGGCTAACACAATTTATTGATAAATATCATTTGCATCAGAATTTTTTTGTTCGTCCCGGATTCTTCAGACAAACTGGCTGCGTGGTATTGGTACTACTCTTCTACCCCTCCTCCCCGCCTCTGGCCATCTGGCGAGTTGGTAGGTAGAGCAGATGGCCTTCGACATATTACCGCCAGAAAATAGTATAAGGTGACCGTCTCACGTGCAGGCGAGCGGAGATGTGCGGCGGCGAACCTTGAGGCCCGCAGTGTTGTGACTCAGAGCATATTTGGTTTGACTAGCCTTCCTTCAGTATCAGTAGTAACAAGCCTTATACAAAGCGAAGGCCGTTCCCTGGATCATGCACCGGATTGCCTCAACATCCCAAGGTCGGTTAGAAGGAAGGGGGCGGGGGGATGGAAAGGAAAATGTGATGAGCACTTTTTCTAAAACGGATATGGCATTATTATTATCATTATATTTTATCTTTATTACTATTACCCTTTTGTCTTTTTGTGGCTTTCTTTCTCTCTGTGTATTTGGTCAGTAATTGTTTGAAGTCAATACTGATTCTCTCCAATACTGATCCAATCAAATTTGGATACTTATAGCTTCAGGAGTTTCCTTTTACTTTCCTAATTCACCTCTCGTCACCCACGCGCTTCAGACATTCTGCGCCCAATTCTAAAGAATTTGTCGTGTTCTACAACTTTCCACCTACATTTAATGCGCCCTCTCCGACGTCTTCCAAATTCCATTTTTAAAGATATTTCAGCGCTATGGAAATATGCAACACCCTTGTCACCGACCCAGTTTCCCGCATAATCCATTTCTATCGTAAACTGAAATAGCTTCGAACACATTTCCTACAACATGCGTCCTTATGAATTCTCTCGGCGTTTCTTCCTTGAATGAGGTCCACATACATCGCTACGTAGATACATAATTCTATCTTACTCTGGAACTTCTCACGTGTGTTTGATCTAGACATTTCATGCACATTCCTTCCTCATTGTTTATACTCACTCCCGCTCTGTTATTACTTAAGCTTACATTTTCAATCAGAATCCACCATTCACCTTCATTATTTATCATCTTGAGATTATGTGAAGGAACTACAATTCCTTTATTCATTTCATTGTAACCTTTTCCGATGAGTATGTCCATGTGGGTGGGGTATGTAAGTATGTGGGTGTGCGTACATTTAAATCTAACAGGACATGAAAATACCATAGATAATGTTAGTTATTTTTTGGACGGACACTCTTTTACTCTATTACCAATTTACTGCAGCATTACTCTTGTAAGCTCCTCAACCCTAAGAGATTCATATCTTACATCTTATGTTCGTTCTCTTCTTACAATTTGTCCATTCGCTCCTGCATTGTTCAGATTGTGTATTCCATATTCAGAATCTTCAGACAGTTTCTTTCTATCTGCAACTTTTACTCTTATATCTATTCGTACATTAAGCTTCTGATTTTAATTTAATTCTCTCTGTTAAAACATTTTCTTCTCAGTAAAATTCGAAACCACCTCTGCATTTCTATAATTATTGCTCGTTATTTCTCTCCTATTTTATGTTTAATACCTTACTCATTTTCTTGTATGCCTGTATACACGATCTCCTCTGTCATGGTCCACGCCTCAAATAAGCCGCCCCTGTGTCATTAAATCTGTCCCTTACTCTTACCATTTCCCCCTCAACCTCCCGTGTCACAAGGGCCTACAGGTTTTAGGAACCATTCCGTCAAATGCCAATACTCCTTAATTGTCACTTTCTTTTGATGAAAATAACTTTCATTAATAACACCAATAGCCACAATTTCACCTGTTCTTGTCACCTGCAACTGATATTTATCATTGCATTCATTTCAACAAGATAAGGATATTGTTCCACCACAGCCACTTCTTTTTATAACATTACATTCTCCAACTTGTTAATCCAGCTACTGTGCAATAACACGCAATCTAACTATTATTTTTTCAGCACAATATTCCCTTTCATACGAAACCATCTACCTATCAGTTAAGTTCCCTCTAAAAAAACAAATCTACTTTGCTCATTTTTATTTGCTCCAGGAAATCTTACCCATTAGACTACGCCATCTCGTCCTACTTTTTTTTATTATTTATAATATACTCTTGCACAATTCCTTTCTTATTCTTCAAACCCCTTCAGACTCTGCTAAAACTCTCTTTTGCTCACGACCACTATTTTCAATTCCCGGCCAGTATTGAATCAATGTCAATTTTTCTCCACCATCATTAAGTCAACTCGTAAATCACTGGAATTACACTTTTTGCTCTTCTATCCGTTCTCAAAAGCCTTCCTTAAGTAACGACATAAATTTTTCTCTTCTCAAACGTATATTGGCCACGGTCATTAAATTTTATGCTTTCTGGACCTCACGTAGAAGTGAAGATACCATCATTATTAAATAATAATTGTAGTGCACACGCTAACACCATCTATGTACGCACTCACATGCATATACATACACAAATAAAACCAAATAAACAGTATCGGAAATCGGAAGGAGATATCTCAAAATCCTCTCAATGTGATTTATTGCGCTGCCGTTTCAGGACCACGTGTCCCATTTCCAAAGCTACAAATTAAAAAGAACAACAGAATTAAAAATAGCCTCATATTAAAACACGATAAAAAGTAATTTTTTGCTGAAGGCAAAAGCTGAGTGACAGTCAGGATCCATTTTGTTTCCAATGAAAATCCAAGAGAGGTGCAGAGGAGTTGACGTGGCCGGAGTATCTAATTGTGGAACCGTGTTTGTTGTTGTTTTTGATTAAGCTGACCTTATGTCAGCACGGGGTCTTGCTCACCGAGCAGCCTGTAATTCAAGATGGTGAGAATGTGGTATGGGTAGGATATGAGCCTTTATGTGGTGATAAATGAATGAGATTGATGAGAGTAATATTGGAAGGAAATATTTGATGGGTAAGGTTGCGTAACCTTTTTAAACCCTAAGTGCTCTTCAGTAGCAGGGATAGTGCAATAGTAGTGAGTGGTGGCAAGTCAGAGAAGCCAACAGATTGGAAGAAGGAAGGATTTGAGTCTGAGGAAAAGATTGCTAATTAGTTAGCTTGTGAGGTCCATAAGCATATTTCTTTTTCCGTTCCTATTTCATGTGGGTGGTTGTATGTGTTGTTTGTGTTTGCATGAAGGACTGAGGTGGATGTGAGGGGTGGCAAAAAGTGTTTGTTGGGTATTTGTTTGAAGTGACTGAGGGATGTTGGGTGATGAAGGTTTATGCTGGGAAGTTTTTATGCCTGGCATGCATTGTGGGTGGGTAGTTTGTTGTTCTGTGTTTTGTCCTGTGGTTTGTGTGTGGGTTGATTGAGGAATTGGGAAGGTGGAGGTTGTTATGATTGATGACACCGTGTGATCCCAGTCAGGACAGTGTCTTGCACCTACCTTGGTGGCGGGTAGGAGCATAGGAAGCCTGCAAGCTGTTGGTTGTTGGTTAGGATGTGCCTTGTTATTTGAGTGACTGACTGTTCATTTCCTTCGTATCTTTGTCTTAGCTGTTGTGTTTCTGGACAGTGTAATATGTAGTGTTCCAGTGGTTCTTCTGCAATCCTTTCGCAGTACTGACATGGTTTGGGGTCACCTTCTATTCTTTGCCATGTGCATTGGTATCCGAGTCTTAATTGATGCATTATTACCGCTAATGCTCGTGCCATGTTCTTTGGTACGCTGTGTGGTTGCAGTCTTGTGGTGTCTACATGCCATTTTGCAGTCTTAGAGCCTCCAAAGATGGCTCTCCTGATTTTGCTTTTCTCTTGTGTTTGGCAGGATGCTGCTACTATGCTTTTCAGTTGAATTAGTGAGTGATGGATTTTGAAGTTGACATTGCTTATTTGTAGCCTGCTTTTTGCCATGGAGTCTGCTTCCTCATTTCCTTGTATTCCTACTTAGCTCGGGATCCAGTTGAGAGTTATCTGTCTGTTTCTGTTTTGGTGGAGTTTTGCAAGTGCCCATATGCTTGTTAGAGTTTAATGTTCTCTCTTGCTCTGCCTTTCGTAATGGCCTGTATTGCTCCTTTTGAGTCTTCCAGTGCTTTGGCAATGGCTATCAGCTCTGTCTGTAGTGTGGAGGCATTGTCAGAGAGCCTCCAGCTCCCTTTGAGTGTTGTCGAGTAGACTCCTACTGCTGCCGCTGGGACGTTAAGGTCAATTGATCCGTCTGTATAGTGTATATTTGTGGCAGTTGTCATTCAAATTGCTTCTTGTGCGCCTTCCTTTAGCTGTTGGGTGGTGCATGCTTCTTTGCTTGCTGGAAGAATTGTGTAGTTTATGTTAAAGGGTTCTGGTTCCCAGGGAGCTGGATCTGTGTATTCATTGAAAGGTGTGTCTTTGTCAGCATATGTTTTGGGAGGGTTTAGCTCTTCGTGGAGATCAATGCATTTCTTGATTTCCTTTTTGAGTGGACAGTATCTGTCATTTTTTATTGTTTTTAGCAGAATGGATGTGTTTCTCTGATCTATCCTGTGTGTCAGAGACTGTAGTTTTGTTTCATGTCTCAGAATGCATAGGTTGGTCCACACTGGTGCCCCTGTAATGAGTCTTAGGGTTTTGGTTTGGATTACTTCAAAGTTTTTTTGTTCAATGCTTGTGAGATTAGTGAGGGCAGGTGCGGCATACTCTACTGTTGATCTTATTCTTGTATGTAGAAAATTCTGAGGGCGTGGTATACAGCTCCTTGCCTTATAGAGGTGATTCTTCTCATGGCATTTAGTTTGCATTTGATTTTTTGCTTAAGTGTTTCTATTTCTTTGTGTGGTGAGAGTTTGTTGATGTTTACTCCTAGATACATGAAGTTGTCTGCACATTCGATGGGTTCACCCATGAGTTGTAATGGATTCAGGTCTGTATTGTGTATGATTGCCATTACCTTGGTTTTTGCTATGTTTATTTTTAGTCCTAGGACTGTGCATTTGTTCTCAATCTGTGTTATTGCATTTTGCATGTTTTGGTGGGCTCTGTGCCTGTCTGTGCTTACCAAGCACACATTGTCTGCATATATGGATATTTCATTAGTATGTTGAAGAGGAAGGGGCTCTGTATTCCTCCTTGTGGTGTTCCATTTTCCATATTGAGGAATTCTGAGGTTGCTACCTGAAAGGTGACTCTGGCTTGTCTGTCTTGCATGTATTTTGGTCCATGCTGGAAGGTTGCTTTTTACTGCTTTGTCAACTATGGCTGCTGCGCTTGCAAGTTCGTAGGTTGTTTAATTAATATTGTATTTGCATTTTCCCCCATGGTCTCTAATACAGAAAAATTCGGAGTTTGATAGTTTGACGCCCGTACGATAGCTAACTCGACGATGAAAATCTAATTTTAGTCTCAGCAACTTCAGCATTGAGCCCACGTACTTTCCTAGGTCACATAAGACTCTCGAGGTCATCAGAGGAAGTAGACTCTCTTCCTATTTAAACAAAGACTTAATGTTCATTGGATTACATAGTTTTAAATCGACTGCTGGTATGTGTTTGCTTATAATAAAATCTTAATTCTTGATAAAAGTGTCTATCATAAATTAGAGGGCATTAGCCTAGAAATGTTGTTCAGGTACTGTTGGTATCTATAATTGTGGGTGGAAGATATTATTTAGAAATTTTCGCAAACTAGCCATGAAAAACTCAGAAATTTTAAAGAAAGGATCTTATTGCAAGACCAAGACCTTTTTATGGACCGACATGGTCCTATTATTTAGAAATAAAGATCGGGTAGACGAATTCCTTGAATTTGCTAGTCAAATACTTCCAAATATTAAATTTACAATTGAATATATACAAAAAACTGCCCTTTCTTGATGTGTCGGTTTTTAGAGGTGATGAACGTTTTAATACCACAGTTTTTAGAAAGAAATATTTTACTCGTCTGAGCTCTAACTTTTGCAGTCATTGCTTTTTAAATTTGAAGTTCAATTCTTTGTCTATTTTCTTCCACAGGGCATTTACTTTAATATCCGGGTGAAATGGGTTGCCTGAAGAAATTATGTTTCTCCACCAATACTTCATACAAAATTTTTTTTTCCATTTTAGGTTCTATCGTTGGATGAGAGGTTAACGTGCCCACCTACCGACTTGGTAGTCCGAAGTTGGCTTCCAAGCTCTGCCAACGTGGAATCAGAGGAATTTATTTCTGGTGATTAGAAATTCATTTCTCGATATAATTAATATCTAATCCTTCGGGCCAGCCCTATGAAAGCTGTTAACCAGCTCAGTGGTTTGGTTAAACTAAGATATACTTAACTTTTGTTCCATCTGAACTTTTTTTTTTTTTTTTTTCATACAATTCCAAAAATTTCTCGATAATATTTTCCACCCATAATTAGAAATACCAACAGTGCCTAAATTACACTACCTCTCTAGGATAGTGTCCCCCTAATTTGTGATAGACACTTTTATCAAGAAAAGCGATTGTCGTTTTGGAGCATCTCCTCTGTCCTGGGATAAGTTTAGTTCCAATCCCAGGATCTCGGGAATTTCCGGGATTTTAGATTTTTGATGTGTTTAACGTTACTAGATATGCAGAAATATTACTGTAGATTGACCGTCTTTTTAATTCCACCTAATGTTTAATTCCAGCATACGCTTTGTTTTTCATTTGCATTTGCCTAAAATCTACATGGATTATCTATGCATAAAGATCAATTGATATGAATTTATATTTGAGTAGGTATGTAATATGTACGCATATATACGTGTGTTTGTATATATGTACATATATATATATATATATATATATATATATATATATATATATATATATATATATATATATATATATATATATATATATATATACATATATATATATACATATATATACATACTTACATATGTATATATAATATATATATATATATATATATATATATATATATATATATATATATATATATATATATATATATATATATATATATATATATATATATATATATATATAATATATATATATAGATATATATATTATATATATATATATATATATATATTATATATATGTATATATCTAATAAAAGGAGCCCATAAAAACACCAAAATGTAGAGAGAAAAGTACTATATTTCAGAGACTGCTGTCTCTCTCTTCAGGTATATGAATGAGAAAAGTTTACAGAAAAGGTGGTATTTATACCAAGAGATCCGTCCACATGTAAGCCAATTTAGGTCACCCCCGCTGATAATCTTCCTTAAGAAGATTAAAGGAAGATTATCAGCGGGGTGACCTAAATTGGCTTACTTGTGGACGGATCTCTTGGTATAAATACCACCTTTTCTGTAAACTTTTCTCATTCATATACCTGAAGAGAGAGACAGCAGTCTCTGAAATATAGTACTTTTCTCTCTACATTTTGGTGTTTTTATGGGCTCCTTTTATTAGATGAAATTCTGTTGTTACAGAACATTTTTACCAGTCATATGTATATATATATATATATATATATATATATATATATATATATATATATATGTATATATATATATATATACCATTCTAGAGGGCTTCCAAAGAGCTCTCCGAAAATCCTTGAACCACTCATAGAACGGCCTGGGTATGTCAATGGACATTTTCTCTCAGGTTGAGGAGAGCGTCTCGCCGGGTCTCCCCCCCCCCCCCCCCCGCCCAAGCATCCCCCATACCACATTACCGAGATTCATATACATACATTGAGCTACAATTGTCCTTTAATATCTAATTCGCTCTACCTCGGAATTAATATATTTTCATATATGTTTAACCAAAGTGGAACTTTTTAGTTGATAAGAGATTTGTCGGCTCACGGACGTGAAGCATCGAAACCAACAAATCCAGGACACACAGTGAAGCTTTAAACCACACCACCACTGAAAGAGGCTATAAGTTTATGCTGCCCCTCAACTACAAATACCTGTCGCTCTCAGGTGTTCGTTGTTATTGGAGTCGGCATCAACCCACCTCGACCTCGGTAACGTTGTAGTGCTTTTGTCCGCATGTAGCCATTATATGAGTCATATAGGTTATAAATTTTATTACCTACGGGTAATAAAATATATAACCAACATTCTCTCTCATAATTCAACATTGCGGGCGACTTACTGTCCAAATTCATTAATCTTGACAAGCATTATCAAGGTCAATTTGATTCAGCAACAAATATTTCACTGAATCCCAAATTAATTCTCTAATTTTGTCTAGGAAGTTGTGGGCACCTGCATTATGCATTAGTTCAGAGAGAGAGAGAGAGAGAGAGAGAGAGAGAGAGAGAGAGAGAGAGAGAGAGAGAGAATTAGCTTAACATTCTTTGGTACTGTCGTTTACGAAAGTTAATTGTTATCTTGCAGAAAAATGTATGTTAAAAAAAGAACGATAATTGTCGGATTAGAAGTAGGAATGAAATGGCGCAATCCTGGCTCCTCTGCCAAGAGTGTGTGCAGTGTGGGGGGAATCCCCTCGCTGAGTCCTGGGTGATGACGTGTGTTGTTCTAGTATATAAGGCTTCGACGAGGCGTGAGAGCTACACTCGCAAACTTTCTAGAGGTCGGAGGAGAGACAGTGGATTAAGAGAACTTCTCTTCACCCATCATGAAGCTGGTAAGTTGAAGAATTAAATCGAGCGAAGAAAAACCTCAAACTCACAACCGAGAAATTGACGAGGTATAAACTGCTTTCCAAGCGAAATTGTCTTCTATGTCCTGCTGGATATTTTCAAGTGAAAAAAATTGTATACAGCGCCAGTGACCGACTGTTATGTATAACTGAAATTCTAAATGAAAATTTGAAGATTATGCAGAACAGACGCCAGCAAGGACTAATCAATCAAATAATCTTTCTTTTGCATCACGAGGACCGTATTTCAAGCAGGGAACAGTTTCGCTCAAGTCCCGTGTAATTTTCTCGTTTAACCGGACACAATCTGAATGGTGGTCCAAATATACTGATTTATACATTTGCATCATTGGACTGCCATTTAAAAGCAGTGTAAAGATATTAGCATGTCCGTTGAATATTATTTGTTTATTCTAGAAAGTGTTAGCTTATAATATTATGTGACTTGGAAAAGTTTCCAGGATTGATTTTTCATGGAAAAGGAAACATTAAATGATTGAGTCATAATTTCTGTGTGTGTGTACGCGTTTTAATGTTGCAAAACTGTCGGTGATAATGAAAAAATGTTAGCGGTGTATCTTTTAAATTTGCAGTTATTTTTACTCAGAGGTCTTGTCATTAAGACGTTAATCGACTGAGAATCTCAACAGCGTGACATTGAAACATCTAAGAATTACACTAAAGTTGAGTCAGGGCAACCAGTTTGTTTATTACTTTGGTAAAAAATAAAATGACTAAATGGCATTCTGATTTTGGTTCAAAGTTCTTATGTATCCCTCGTCCGTTCTGTTGCGGTAAGTTCAGGACACTTTTTTTATTTTATTTGTCATGATATAATTATTTTTTCTTTTTTTTACCTTCATGCGTGCAAATTCAACACGCTGAACATGAGGCTAGTAGACATCGCATATATTGCCTACATCTATCTATTGGGATGATGGACTGTCGATTATGTTTTCTTTCTCCGTTCTTTTACGTGATGTAGTAGGTTCATCGACCTAAGCAATATTTTTCCCTTTTTTCCAGATCTTTTTGTACTCGATGCTGGTGGTGGGCCTGTCCGGTCTTTTCCAGCTCGCACAGGCTTTGCCCAAACCCTACCCTATAGCGCACCCAGATCCTCGGGACGTGTCCAGTAAAGTTATTTTCAAGGACGCCATCGCTAAAGTGTTGAGAAGTGACGCTGTTTTAATTCAGGTCAGAGCAGAGGTGGTGGACGCCTATGTTAGGAGAGACAAAAATCGTTAAGTTAAAGGCGGATGTAAGAGACTTAGATCCGAGTGAAATTGAAGATATGATTATTGTGAAACCGGAGGAACTGGTTCAGTATCCAGAAAACGTTGTGGCTCTCAAATGATGAGGAGATTTGAAATACGGGTGTATACCAAAGACAAATGCCACCGCGGCATTCTTTCTCTTCTTTTTACCCTCCTCGATTCCTTAGTCTGTCATTTTTCAGGAAACGGGTTTCCCGTTTCTTTTAGGGTTAAGCACTTATTTTTCCCTTATTTTTTCTTGCTAGATAAATGCTTGTGTTGCCACCCTCTTGCCTAAAATATAATTTATTTTGTACGGTTTAAAGAGGAAACCTCACCATTCTTGTAAAAAAGTTAATTTATTTTCTATTTCTATTGTTTGTTCGATAGTTACTTTTGATTGTACGATGAAAATGAAAATTCAATTGCATTATACTTTTTTAGTTTGAAAGTAGTAGTGCAAAAATAAATGACATTCCAATACATTGTTTTAATTTTATATTTCACACCCACCCTATTTGTGACTGCTATATATATACAAGAAAGGAGCCAGAAAGCCTGCGATGAATGTGGGTTAGAGTGCAAGGCACAGGGGAAGATGATGAACAGTTCCAAGATGCCATCATAAGAACTGTGGGGAGTGTTTATGGGCATTGGAGGCTGGGCTAAGACAGTCGAGTGATGAGTTAGGCAAATGAAACTTCTAGTGAAGGAAAACAAAAAAGGATAATATCAGAGGAACAGTCACACAAATGGATAGATGATCGTGTACAGGAATACAAAACAATGGATAAGGAAGCGAAGGCGGATAAGAGAGAAAAAAAAGTCGAATAATCAAATCAAAGGGGAGCAGGTGAACAAGAATTTGAAGAAAAATGAGTTGTTGTTCTGTAAGCAGTAGAAGGGTTAATAAGTAATGGCTCTCGGAGGAAAAATAAGAAAAAGGAAAGATGTGGTCATCAGTGAATGTGCTAACAGAGGCGAGAGTGAAAGAGCTGGTGTGAGTTTGTGAACCACAGTATGGCACTTTAGATGCTGAAGAATTGAAAACCGCCATGGATTGATGGAAGGACAACAGGAGGAAGCAGTGGTGACAGTGAGGCTGTCAAGGTTATGTAAGAAATGTATGGGTGATGGAAATGTTCCTTCGTGGTGTGGTGGTGGTTAGATTAAGCCAGCCATTGTGTGGTGGAACGGGCTCTTGCTCCTAGAGCGCCCCGTAAGGTTAATGAGTCATTGACGTGAAAGTGATTATGGCGATAGAAATGAAAAGTTCGACAGGCAGGGTTACAAACCCTTTTAAACCCTAAGGTACCCATCAGTAGAAGTGGAAGAGTGTAATAGGATTCCTGTCAAGTAGTAGATGGCCGGGGAATGAAGTCTCGGCGACGACTGCAACTCTGCAACGCTGCGGCTTAGCGACGAACGACTGCACCTCAGTGTCGTCTGACCCCGAGACGACTCAAGTTCCATCGGATTAGAGATGGCTGAAGTACTATGGGGCTTATTCTTATTTAGTATTCCAAAGAAATTTTATGGTAGTAATTTGGTGGAAACTGAACAAATGACAGATGGATTTACAGTGGATTAAGTTTTGATTTAGTTTTTGTCGTGGAGTAGTAATCTGCATTTGTTGACAAAGAAAAACTTGATTGATAGTAAAGAAGCAAAGTAATGGATGCGTAGTCTATAATATAAGTTGTTTAGAGTAAGTAAAAGGGTTTTATGAAAGAAGAAAAATGTACATTGGAATATATTCGTAGACAGCAGAGTTACTCTGTGCATTTCAGGAAGTTTGACTCGTCATTTTTTGCCAATATCTTTCAAATTAATTGATGGATCAGTGTGCTACTTTGCAACAGTGTGTTTGTTTCACATCCTCCCCTAATTTTTGGTAATGAGTTCAATTTCCAAATTCAGCTTTTTCAGGCACTTTTACTCTTGAATTTGATGGGGTAGCCAGCAAACTGATTAACGTTTTCAGACATACGAGCTTGGGTACCTGCTACTGAACTTCTCCTGAGTATCTACTATACTTATATTAAACTTCCCACTACCCCCAACTTTCCTCTTCGACTGAACCATACTCTCCCTTACCTACCCTTCCTTTACGTCATTGCACCCAATAGCGTAAGTTACTTTTTCATGATTGTTTTTATTTTGTTTCTAGAATTTTGTGATAAGTTATTTCATGTTTATTCTAAATTTAATATTCTCCATGTATAATACGAAATAAAGGGTAAAAATTACAGAATAGTTTATAACCATTTGAGACAATGTACACGATATCATAGATGTAGGCTACACCAGTAAATCAGTTTTATTTTTGCCTTTTTCAACCCCCCCACCCCCACCAAGGCCCTACTTCTCTCTCTCTCTTTATCAACCCATCTTTATAAAATGGATAATTGGTCTGGAATAAGAGTGTAGAGAGGGTAAATGTACATGGAAAAATACTTTTTTTACTGTATACATTGATGTAAAGTCTTGTCATAACAGTATAACAATCAAACACTTAGGACTTATTTTTAGGTGAACAAATATTTACTTTTAATAATCTTCATCTCCCGGCTGTAAAGTTGAAAAAGACGTACAGCAAATGCATTTCTGCGTCCATGAGGACATTTCAACTCATAAGCCATAACTACATTCAACTACAAATATTCCGAGAACCCCTAAATTCTGGACAATAACCATGTAGCTTATTTCTTGCTACATTGCTCAGTTGAACAGTTGTAATGCTAATATGTGCCTGAAAACTTTCTATTATATAAAAAGTATTGCAGTGCAGAGAGAGAGAGAGAGAGAGAGAGAGAGAGAGAGAGAGAGATGTATGAAAAGACAGAGGAGGAAGTGAGGTTTAAAGAATAAGGAAGGGTCTGTGATAGGAGGGATAAGTACCCCAAGGGTGCTTATCTGAATGAAATCGTAAATCTTGAGTGGTTATGTTTGGCTATGTTCTAAAATTCAAGAGTAAAGTGCCTTTAAAATCAATGTTGGGACAGAATTTTTCTATAAAAAATAATTGCAAGAAACGATAACTCTTACTTCCCGAAATACTTAGTTGGTTTTTTAAAAAGTGGGTATAATACAAGGGTGTATTATTTCTTCCAAATGTCTATATTTGAGAGGTCAGATAAAGGAAATAAGTTGTAGGTGCAAAGTTGTGGAAAAAAAGAAGTTGTGAATGGTGTATGGCATGTCCAATGTTTGCAGATACCACAGTGCCGACTTGGGACAGTGAAAAGAAATGCACTTGATTATATGGATGGAAGCTTATTGAATAACCCACATTTCTCTCTCAAACATGATATGTTTATTAATAATGCTATCGGGTTGAGAAACTATGAAAAAAAAACATGTTCACAAATCCAAACCTGAGTAGAAATTGGTCGTTAGAAGATGTTGATAATTGAAAGTTTCTTCTAATATTTGATGTGATTTGTTCGAATCTGCATTAAAATGTACGAAAAACTCATTAAACGTTCTGCATGAAAAACTGTATCCGAAACATATTTCAAGACGTTGACTTCGACGACCGTGCCATTTAATGTTGGACTTGTGAACATAATTTTCTTTCCATTGTCTCTCAATTCGATAGCATTATTAACAAACATAACATATTTTTAAGAGAAAAATGCAGGTTATTCAATAAGCTTTTATCTGGATTATCAAGTACTTGTATAAAATGAAATGTCATTCGGGCATGTTACATTCATGTAAGGTGCCGCCCACTTTCAAGTACATTTGTGTCAGAATTAAAAAATACATAGCCATAGTTTAAGGGTTTGAAAGTCTTTGGAAGAGAAGAAAATTGGGAACAAAAATGTTCAAGAATAAAGTTATAATAGTAAATGGAAATCAAGAAGATAAAGTAAAGTAATGGAAGTTAATAAGAATTATGAAAGAATGAAAGTGCTCGATTAAGACAGACTTTTGGCATTAAAAGTAGCAGGCAGGGTGACATAAACAGGGGGTCACAGAATAGACAAGGCAAGGGTTTACGGAAGATTGAGACGAAACTTAGAGTTTTGGTGGCAGCCACAGTCAAATGAACAAATAAATTTGAAGCCATCCTCACTTTATGGAAGTGAAGTGTGGCTGCTAAATATAAATGAGAAGAAAAATAAAACAGAAGCTTTAAAAATAAACCGCTTACATATTATATGCTGCCTAATAAGATTGGAATGCAGAAGAAATGGACATACCCAGAAGTGGTGAAAGGATTACTAAGCGTGAAGGATGGACGAGGAGGGTTTTAAGACTGGTTGATCGTGGAAAAGGAATGGTCAATGAAAGGATGGCTGAAAATAGTGTTCTTTTGTACCCATACACTTCATAATAAAACAACAAATAAATCAATAATTTTATTTTTTGCATTTGCGTTCATGGCTATGCACAAAGTCACTCCTATATCAAATACACAATGCAATCCAACAAAACACCAAAAACACTTGCCAAACTCCTGAAGTTTGCAATCTGACAAGCAGCTTGTCATACTGGCTCAGAGCCCACAATTATTTAACTCGATAAGCAGCTTATCAAGTACTGAAAATAGCATGAACAGTATAGCATGTAACAGACTGTAATAATGAAAATAAACTTTACCGTGCAAAGTTTGAACGCCAGAATGACCACCAGTCGAACCTCACTTCCCTTATAAACTTTCAAGCCACGCCCCCTAGTTACATCAAGGATGTACAAGAGTAATATGCAATATAGAGGAAAATGATGCATCATGGTTTGATGGTTACTGATGATGCTTCAGTGAAGGTGCATAATCATAATACTTATATCATATGACATAAAATACCTCAAAGTATTGTGATTGCTTTGCCTAAAGATGACATATTTTTCAGTTTGTGCAACTATTGCTGTAAAGCACTGAAGATACATTGTCTGATTTGCCGGACAATTTTTCAAAAACCCATTATTCGAAAGGAAATTGTTCGAAAATTTTTTTTCGAAAACCAAATATTCAAAAACAACTTAAGTTCGAAATGGTAATTTTTGGTTCGAATTTTACAATTGATCGAAATACAAAATATTCGAATAAGCAGTTTTTCGAAATTAATGTTGTTCGAATCTGTAACATACTTTATCTAACCTTATAGGAGAATAGGATTAATGTTAATAAATGTTTGATTTAATTTAAATTTATTAAAGTTTTCTTAACATATCTTTGCACAATTTATCTTCAAAATAATCTATTACCGGAAGTAATTAAGGTGAAGATAACTCTTCTAATAAATTTTCAAAAGTTTCAATGACTCTTTCTTCAGGGATAAATGCCAATGCTAATAGCATTCG
>NC_087207.1:83043571-83048571 GCF_015104395.2 Macrobrachium nipponense
AAAGTTTTCTTAAATGCTTCGGCCGCTTTTGTGTCCGAGCTGGCAGCCTTCCCATGATGCACCACCGAATGGATGCCAGTCCGTTTTACGAAATTTCTCGAACCAGCCATGCGAAGTCTTGAACTCTGGGGTTGGTGTTGAAGTCCCTTCCGCTCCATCGTCATCCGCCTGCAACAATCAAATCGCCGAAAAATAGCGCTGGCCTTGTATGGGCGATTCCTTCTCCGTTACCAGTATTTGACAGCGATTTGTTTGTCTTTTATCCAGACGAGGAGCAGCTGTTCCATCTCGTCGTGTTCACGTGGCTCCTCTTGCTGGACAAATAGTGATGCCCTTCGACGGTGTAGCTGCTTTGATGGCATCCTTCTGTTTAAGGATGGTGCCTATTGTCGACGGATTACGGGCGTATTCCTTTGCTACACACTCAATCGCATACCAGCTTTCGTACTTATTGATGATCCTCCACTCTTTGTCTCCAAAGAGGAGCATGCGCTTCTTCCGTGAATTTCAACTTTCTTGGATGGGACCCATGACTACGTTATCTTGTACGTAATTTACGTATAAGTTACACAATAAAGTTTTCGCACAACACGATAATACGTACTGCAACGAAATCACTAACGAATTTACGTTACTCCCAAACAAAATCGTTGGAACCGAACGAATGCCACGTGGGTACGATAAAGATGCTGGTACGAAGAGGTCGAGGTAGGCACGCCACCACGTACGTATAAGAGTGCATGATGGGATTGATGCTGCTGGCCAATAGGAGAGAAGGATCTCATGGCAGTGACTAGCATCAGGAACCAATGGGAGAGCAGCGGAGGATGGTGGCGAGTTTACTAGTACTTAAGATGGCAGCGTGAGTTTCAAAATTACTATCCGGGCGAATCTCGGACTTTCAGAAACCTTTCGTATCTTGAAAACTTTTCGTATGTTAGAGCCGTTAATTTTCGCATTGGCTTTCGTATCTCGAGTTTTTCGTAAGTTGAGCCTTTCGTATCTCGAGGTACCACTGTATTATAGTACTGTAGATTTTCTAAATACAACAACATTTACAAGAACAAGGAATGGGTTGAACTCACTTTCTCTTGTAATTACATATAGAATGAAAAGGAGGGAGAGAGAGAGAGAGAGAGAGAGAGAGAAGAGAGAGAGAGAGAGAGAGAGACTAGATGTTACTGAGGAATCAAAACGAAACTACTAGGGACAGAGAAAATTCCACAAGTGTAATGGAAAGTGAAGAAGGACCCAAACCTGGTGCACTTTTAACCTTTTACATTCCCATATGGTAAACTTAATTCGTTTGCCAATGATAAACAATTGTTGATATTCAGAGGTTCATGTATTGCATGGTTAGGTTTGTATTCCCTCTTGAATATACTGTAGAGGTTATTCCCTACACGCCGTTCATTACAATAATTATTACATGATATGGATAAACATATCTACTTGCTTATATTTTCTAATATCATTAATTGTGATACATATTTTAATGTCATACAGACGGAGAAATTCCTTTCGCTCTCATTATCATTCATTCGTGTGAGGATAAGAGACAGGCGTCTCTATTGTTAAACAGCCCCTTCAGTCATTTACCTGTCCATTGTGGAAAGACCTATTTGGAGAAATGTAGTTTGATGATATTGTCCTAGGGTTCTCTTTTTAGATAATTTTTAAAGAAAAAATCAGGATAGCGAAATTCCCTTTAGATTTTGAACTCCTTTAAGATATCAAATTCACCTTTCTAATAAATAAATTATAATAATCATGACCTGGAGCTAAACGATATGCATGGGTCTGTTTACAATTTTTTTTTACATCATACGACATGGAAGTTCAGCGGAAGCCACGGGGTAATCCAAATATACACACTCAATTTTTACATTTATTTTTAATATTAGTGAGAAGTCCAGCCACCTTCCTTCTAGATCACCTCTTGCAATCTGTTAGGCATAGAAGATTCATGGTTTCTGACGATCTGTGGTCGGTTGTGGAAGAGCTTCCATTGTGTTCCCAGTGGTCCATAAGTTGATCTGGTCTCCTCTCCCTCTCGGGCTCCCAACATTTTACCAAATTAGCCTAAATATTCTCAGTGAGGTTCATGTGTGTATCCTTACTTGGTCAGTCAAGCAATTGCAGATCCTCTCGACCTTGAAACCATTCCTGGACTATTCTGGCCGTACGGATGGGGCAGCGGTCGTGAATGAAAATGACAGGAGCAGGTGGGGAGGAATTCTGCTGTTGAAGTGAAAGAAGTTAGAAATCCTGAAGAATTTCAATGCATTTTTCACCAGTGAACCTCCACTCAATCCTAGTGATATCCATAAATGTAAGAAGATCCAGCCCCTTTACTGTGACATGCCCATTCCTGGTCACCTCGTAAATGTTTCTTCTGTAGTATCTAAAGGGAAAAAATCTAATTTTTAACAATTTACGTTTTGCTTTTCGAAGACCTCCACCACGAATGACCACCCGTTAGGATAACGACGACATTCGACGAGCAGCAGAAGATCCTTTTACATTATCTTAATGCATGGGTTGTTACTTAGCATTACGTTTCCCCAAACGATATATCATTATTTTCTCTGTTACGGAAAGCAACGCGTCAATTGTAAAATATTTCAGATTGTTTTCCTTCAGATACCACCGAGGATACATTTACGAAGTGGCCAGGAGTGGCTTGTAACCGTAAAAGTGTGGGCCTGGATATCCTTACGTGGTATATGTGATATCACCAAGACTGAAGGGTTTCACCAGTGAAAAATACGTTAAAATTCCTCAGGATTTCTTCCTCCCTTCACTTCACCAGCGAAATTATCCCTTTCCACCTATTCCTGTCATTTTCATTCATGACGGCTGCCCCATCCATACGGCCAGAATAGTCCAAGAATGGTTTCAAGGTCGAGATGATTTGAATTGGTTGACTGGCCAAATAAGGGTGCAGACACGAACCCCTATAGATCCCGAGAAAGATAAGGTAGATTAAAGATTGAACAATTAATTCACAGGTGCCCCAAGAAAAGACGAAGTGCAGTGGAAAAATAACTGAATTTCTAATCAGTTTTCTCCCATGTGTATGTAAGGGTTACATAATAAAAAATATGGACTTTTATTCCATATATAAAAACTAAAACTATGATTAATTAAAACCAATGACCCAAGAGGTCAACCAGTTTGCTTGCAGGAGTATGATCGGACCAGATAAGTTAATATAGGCTAAGCTGACGTGTTGTATTAGTCATTATCCCACCGCTGACACCAATGTTGTGCTAACCTTCGTTGAACGAGGCGCACTTCGAAGCTATTTAGACCTGTGATAATTTGCACTAAGGTCGGTTTGTTATGACTCTCCATCCTCATTGGAGTGTCTTGGATTTCGATGATAATTCCTAAGTTCATTCAGTATCTTCTTTCTGATGTGAGGTTTTAATGTTGAAACACAGAGTACAAAAATATCTGTATTTTGCTAAGTCTACATGGTGAAGATCAGATAAAATTGGACAGGTCTTCCAATGATGCTGGCTGATTTAAGTCTGACATACAATCTGGTTTACAAATCATAAAGTGAGAAGACAGTAGCTCAAACATACAAACATACACAGAGATGACATATAATACAAATCATGTAGGCCGTCTGGGTTATAGGTCACTGTGGTTGTCTCAAGCAGGAAGCTTTGAAAACCGTTTACAAAACAAGAGATTTGATGACCACAGATGACGGCAAACCAGACACTGACTGATACAACAAGTCAGCTTAGCCTACATTAACTTATCTGGTCCGATCATACTCCTGCAAGCAAATTGGTTGACCTCTTGGGTCACTGGTTTTAATTAATCATAGTTTTAGTTTTTTATATATGGGATAACAGTCCATATTTTCTTATTATGTAACCCTTACATATACATAAAAAAAAAATTTTTTTGTTCCCATTATTTTTATGCTTATCCATTTCGTATGAAGTAGCTACTGTCGCATATCTTATGTAATAAAAGCAGGTTAGGGGTAATTACGTTTGCCTCATGTCTATTACAATTAGAATCATAATTACCTGACCTGTTATCGAATTACAATTACATCTTCAATTACAAGATGGGGAACAAGATCAAATACAATCATTAGTATAATTTCCCAATTTTAATATTTCAAAATTGTAATCACAGCTACAAATACATATATAAAATTTATTACTCAATTACATTTCGCACACCTATTTCCTTTAAAAAAAATGCAGATAGTTGCAAAGACTTTATACTTGAGTTTGGTGTCCTTTTACAGTCAATTTCTGCAACAATTGTAAGTTGTAACTTTTAATACCTTTAGTACAAATACAAAACAAACATATCTAAAATATTTTAGACCTACAGAAATTATCGTTAACATCCTATGATTTGCCTAAGAAAATTGTTAGTATGTTTATTGTGTTGAAAATTATTATGCTGATTATGAGAAAATGATACTGAAATACAAAGCTCAAATATTGGAAAACATTTTCGCAAAACTTTTTGCACAAAAAAGGGAAATGAATGGGATCAAAATTTTTTTAGAATTGGAAGCTGGCTTGTTAAGATTCTCCCTTAATATAATAAATAAATTGGGTAGGCGACTCAAAACATCTCTCTATTGCAGTTGGTTAAGATGAGTTCTAGAAAATTAAGAGGGCTGCTCTAGGATAACAATTTCAAATTAAGTACTTTATTATTTGAACTTTTCAGTTACAATTACAATTACAATTACCATTAAATATAAATAAAAAAACAAACGCAATTACAGTTAACTTCAAAACGTGTAATTATAAACATTTCAGATAAATACATAACTGAAGACCGAGTAATAAAAATATAAGGTGAGTTTCTATAATCATTGATAACAGACTATAATAATTATAAGCAAGGGTAATATTATAATCAAAAGATAGTAATTTTGTCAATAACAATGTATTTTCCGCTAATTGAATTATTATTACCACGAGAAATGTGAATTAAAAACTCTTCATTGA
>NC_087207.1:83053571-83058571 GCF_015104395.2 Macrobrachium nipponense
ATATATATATATATAATATATATATATATATATATATACAATATAGTTATGGTATAAGCCTTTATGAGCATTAGTTTATCTAGCCAAGGCACTAATCATAGCAGCCTTATCTGTAAATAAAATTTATGAAATACATGGAAAAGGTCACCTAGTGCCTCAACAAGTGCACCAACTCAAAAAAAAAAAACACCTGATATGCTGGGATTAATATTTATTGTAGCCTGGATGCATTAATTAATTAAATAAACATCCCAACTTGGATGAATGCTGAAGGATGGGATGGATATAGCCAGAAAACAAAAATGATCTTACGCATGTTCAAGGATGGTGTTCTAGATCACTTGAGGAAATTTACATAAATTAGCAATTATTAAACAATAGGGTTAAAATGGCGCTACAGAGTGGACAGCTAAGGAGAATAGGATAGTTTGCCTGATGAAAGAAATAGGATATCGAGAGGGTAATGGAGTAGAGAGGATGGTGAGGAATAGGGAAGCAGACCAGGACCTAACACAACCAGACACTAACCTGTAGTAATTAATGTAGGTGCTTCTAGAAAAATTTCCCATGTTGTGTATCCAGGAAAGGACATGGCTGACCTCATTAAAGTCACACTTGTCTCCACGTGCAATGGGCAAGATAGCGTCCACAGGTGACATCAAGTGACCAGCGGAAGCTGTGTCCTCGCTGGGTAATGTCTTGGTGAGGATAAAGGAACTCGTCACTGGCATCTCCTGTCTCTTGCATGGGTTGGGCGAGAGTAGCGGTGTTGCCAATTTGTGTTAGGAAATGCCAGGAAAGTGAAAGGATCTTTGTAGAAAACTGAATAAACTAGAGTTAGGCATGGACAACGAGAGACATATGCCATCGCCATGCTTGTTATGGTTTTCGCCTCAAATTTACATAAGATGGCAGATTCAAATTATGGTTTTACAAATAAATCATGCTTAATGGAAGTAGCTGGAGGCCTTAACTGTGACTATTTATTGTATGCATATATATATATATATATATATATATATATATATATATATATATATTATATATATATATATATATATATATATATATATATATATGTCTATATATATCTATATATATATATATATATATACATATATATATATATATATATATATATCTATATATCTATATATATAATATATATCTATATATATATATATATATATATATATATATATATATTTTAAACTTTCTCCCTCTCATGTTTTGAAAAACTGTATAGTAACTTTCTGGCACTCCTAAAAGGCCTTGCTACTAGATGTTGGCTGTGATCGGGCAATTATAATGACTTCTGCTATATATATAGGTTATGTCTAATTTGAACGGTATATTCAGTCGACAGTCGACACATGTGCATGGTATGCAATGCAGTGGCATATCTAATCTCTTGTTTACTGTTTTCCTTTTCCTCTCTGTTTTGGTTAGAATAAAGCTTTTCTAGATGCTTTTTTGATGACCTCTTGGATCATGCTGTCTCGATATCCATTACTGGTTAGTGAGTGCTTTGGTGTTTTGGCAGCTCCTTAAAGTCCCCCGTGCGTTTCTTTCCAGGCTGAGTCATGTGTGATTGCACGTTTAAACGCAAGCATCTATTAGTCTATTGCTAATCTCTTGAATGATTCAGGACACATCCTCTCGCGTTGAGACAGTGCTCAGTATTAGAAGGTTTTATATATGTTTACTATCTTTAAAAAATTGGATTGTCTTTTTTCTTCTTCCTTAGTGTAATTCGAGGTGGATTATTATGGAGGCTATTGGCTAAGTTTCTGGTATTTCTTGTGTTTATGGCAATGAAAAGTCATCAGTGTATTGTGCATTACAATATAGTTGAATGTAAATGTAAGATACGGACTTAACAATAAAGATTCGTACACTGTGGTTACTGGGTTTGTAACTCAGTAATCTTGAATATTGCAATGAATTACACCTTTTATTAAAAATTTGTTTTCATGAATGGGTTAAAGTATAACTATAAAAGGTCTGAATTCTTAATATTTGCAATGTTTTTTTCTTGTTTTACTATGCCAATACAGATTAACTGTTCGGTTTCTAGTTTTCAAACGATTTTATTTTTGTTTGCTTGGAAAAGTACCCACTCATGAGAAGTGATGCTGCCCTCATCCTCATTTGGGACATGGACCGGATCAGTAAATGGTGGAGCTGGTGGAGGTATGAGGCTAAACTTCAGAAAACGAACAGACTATTGATCAACAGATCCTGTACAGATTTTCCATCCGATCCTTCCCCTCAGGTGGATGGGACTATTCTAGGTGTAACTTTTGATCACATTCAAATTTTGAGAAATATCTATGGAAACTTTCAGCAAATGCTGCATGGAAGTTGGGTATTGTTGATAAGGCCTCATATATTTATAAAAGAGATAAAATCAGTGCAGTCAGTTTTGGGTCGTTTGTATGTTATTTACTAAAATACTGTTCTCTGTTGTGGATGTCTGATTCTGCCAAAGGATTATCTCTGTTTGACAGAGTGGTTCATGTTGGTAGGTTTCTGTTTCCTAATATTCGCTTTCATGACTCGGACCATAGATGGATGGTTTCTTGTGTCAATATTTCATGTTTTATCATAACAGAGATCTTTCTTATTCACAACTGATCGTAGATCCCACTTTCCTGCCGAGAGTAACCAGATTTGCTGAACAGCAGCACCAGTATGCAGTAAATATGCCTCGTGATCGAACTTCTCAGTTCCAGAGGTCCTATATTCCTCTCACCGTTGGAGTTTGGAATAGCCTCCCTGAGAATGTCATGCAATTTGAAACTTCAGAAGTTCAAGTGAAGATGCAATGCATTGCTATCATAATATATTTCGCCTTGTATTTCAATAGTGTATCTAAATTTTCATCTATTTATGTAATTGTTACTTTAAATATTTTTTCTAATAACTGATCACCTTTTTCAGCATTTCTGGTTAAATCTGAATGCGATTCTGAATAATAGATAATAAAGTATTTAAGTATTACAAAATCGAAGAATTCTTATATTAATTGATTTTAAAATTATGATATTAATGTAAAAGTAGGTAGGATTCAAAACATACTTTTATATGAATATGGGACATATTTGTCATCTCTCCTGCTGCGATGACTGTGCGGTGGCGGTTCATTTGTATGGCTGTTGATGAGATGATGTCAGACTTGTTTTCAGGGTCAGTTGTTTTGATGCTGTCTACTAGCAGGTTGTGTGATGTTAGGAAGTCTGCTCCTAACACTGCTATCATCACTTCTGCCATGAAGAATGTCTAACTGTGGTCTGTCTTTCTGATTTAATGACACATTCATATCCCATCTCCAGTGCATCTTGAGTGGTGCTCTGCAGGTGGTGCATATATGGAGGTTGGTAGTTGGAGCAGGCAGTGAGTCATCCATTCGAAATAGCTGGCACAAATTACCTGCAAGGTCCAGTGCTGACGAGGATTTCTGTGTCTGACCTTTTGCCCCTGATGAAGACACACATGGAGCCTCTATGTTCTTACCTGGAAGAAAGACAGTGGTGGGCAGGTACAGTTTCTTTTTCCAGGCAACTGGTCTGCTCACCACTGACATTTAGTTGGCTGTGTTGCGAGTGAGACCCTCTTGCATGTTTTTTTTTTTTACACCAGGTAGCCTTTGTCATACTTGTGGGCTTTCTTCCCAAATCTCCAGTGGAAGTAACACATCCCCTCTGATGTTTTGTCTTTTTTCTGTCTGATCTTTCCTTGATAAATTGTGTCATTTTAGTGCTGGACCCATCGTGGATGCTGCTTCAGTTGGTGGCTGTGTGGGTCTGCCATCTTGTGAGCCATATGCACTGCATTGACTGGTATGGTGGAGGCATTGGGCATGGCCCCCACTGTTTGGTTGGGTAGTCTTGTGAGGAGTATCTCTATCACAAGGTTTAGGGATGACTCAGGTTGGCCGTTTGTGCTGCGTAGCATGATGAGCCACCCCAACTGTTTGTTGACATGCAATGGCCGCTCATCTCTTATGGCTGCTTTCATGTAGTTGAAGAATTTATTGGCTCTTAGGGTGGGTGGCATACTGAAGGATAAATTTTGCTGGTCCTTCAGCAATTTGTAGGTGACTGGGGTTTGAAGTTCCCTGAGCCATTCAGTGCCTTGTTCGAAGGTGTTGTCTGGTAGGAATTTGAGTACAGCGTTTGCTTTGCATGTTGAGGAGGTGATTTTCTTCAATCGGGAAATTGCATTTGCCCTAAAGAACCAATCCACTAGGTTATGGGGTTTGAATGGAGTAGGCAGCGATTAGGATTAGGATATCTCAAAGACTTGTTAGTCCATCCTAGGAGACATCGTGTGCTCACTCATTTCTAAGAGCAAATTTTACTGTTCATTCACAGTGGCCTAATGATTTTGTCTAGCTTTCTTTTAAACTCCTCCACACTGTTGCTGTTTATAACTTCTGGTGGTAGTTTATTCCATTTGTCACATATCTTGTATGTGAAGAAGTCCCCAAAATGAGATGCGTTGAATCTCTTCAGCTGTAGTGTCCATCCATTTTTTTCTTGTCTGGTTTTTGGTTACTGTCTACTTTTGTTATGCCTTTTAGTATTTCTATTAGTTGTCCTCACAATCATCATGTTTTTAAGCCATACATATGCAGGCTCTCTAGTTATCTTTGGTAACCTATTTGCATTATGGATGGAATTAACTTTGTTGCTATTACTTGTGCCCCTTCTAATCTATTTATGTCCTTTCTTAGTGTTGGTAACCAAAACTGTGCTGCATATTCAAGATGCGAGCTAACTATTGATGTGTAGAGCTGCAGCACCATTTCCTTGTTTTTGTATTAGAACTGCCTTTTTATGTATCCCACTAGTTTCTGTCCTTGGTAATAATAATTCCAAGGTCCTATTTTTGTCATTCCCAAGCAGCATGTAGTTGGCATGAGGGTTGTTTTTTCCAATTTGTAACACTTTACACTTATCCACATTAAAACTCATTTGCCATCTTTTTGACCACTC
>NC_087207.1:83071071-83081071 GCF_015104395.2 Macrobrachium nipponense
GCCATACACTTTTAAACGAACTTTCCCTATGTGTCCCACTCTTTTCTCTGCCGATGCCCGATTTTCTACTTTTTCCCCCCTTGAATAAACTCGGAGTCAGTGCATCCGGTAGTATTGACTTTAGATAACTCACAATCAGTCAGCCCATGAACAAACGACTGAAACACTTTCACGTATGCTAAGCATCATAACCCATACTTTCATATCCCTGTAGGCTACAAACCCTCGTCAAGACTGAGAAAAGAACTTGTAAAATGTCCCTTCGCCCTTACCGTTATATTGCTCTCTCCCAAAAATCCAGACACTCGTTACAACTCGCAAAGACCGAGTTGGATCGAATGTTCATGAAATGCAGCAAATTTTCGGGCGTAATCATGTCATCTATACCTATTTACATTTAAATTTATGCTGTTATTTTACAACAGTGTAATTTACTTCATTTTTTTCATTTCAAGGTAACACGAAAAACAAAAATACCATTTTTACTCACCTATGACGTAACATCGCCTACTCTTGGAGGATTGTTCCTGCATGTTATCGCATGCTTCTTCAACACAGGGCAGCAAATAAATACTTACTTGATTAGATTCCATTACTTTTGTACCTGAGTTCCTTGGCTAGTACTTCGTTGAAATGTTTATTGCCATTTAGTCTTCTGTGAGGCACAGGACAGTTTCCTCTCAGGTAGAGTGCAAGATCGATAAGCGGTTGCGTGATTTGACCTTTCCATAGGAGCTCATCAAAATTTTACTCTCTCTTAACACCATTAATTCCATTACTTTGAAGCAGACGCTCAATGGACATATTTTTGTTTTAAACAAGGTGCTTCATAAATTAACCTGACTACTCGTTTAGATCAAAAGCAATTTAGGGGTCGCTGTTCTAACTGGCACTGGTATGTTTGGGTGGGAAGACCGACTCGTGGTAAAATGTTTTCCCAAATTGTCTGTGGCAACTGAGCAGAACACTTGATATATTCATGGCATTTCTTACAAAGTATTAAAAAGAGTGTTTTGCTCTTCGTACCATTAAATTCACCCGTGTAGCATTTTCCAAGATGGCGACTGACGTTGGTCCCATCTTCAGCTTTATTAAGTACAGTTTACTACAAAAAGAAACTTGGAAGTTCGTTCACTAATTCAAGATAGGGTCTTTGGTTAAAGACATACAGCATTTTATTCACTTTATGACGTTAGGACGCAATGACTGTAAACAAATGTCTTTATTGATTTAAGAGGAAATCTAAAGCTAACTTTGCTATTTAGCATATCCATGGTTTTAGAAAGACAACATGCTAAACAGAAACACAATAGTAAATAACGAAGTATTTGCATTGGTAAATAGTCAATAACCTTTAGTGTCCGATGAACTCCATCATTCATGCCGCGTATCAGACAAGATAAGGTCATTTTCGTCACAAAGCTTTTTATTTCTTTAAAATTAGATTAGTAGATTACTACTTTATAAGATTTCGTACACCGGGAATTCAAATTTAAGCTAAATTAAGCTACAAAATGAGTAAGAATCACAGCAGTATATAATTATAATTCAAAATGATAACGAAAGACTTTATTTTCTTCCAAGAACACACAAGCATAGGATAAAGTCTTATAATAAGTCCAGTTTACCTTTATCTGTTTCTTAAAAAAGTGAAACAAATCAATTTCTTCCCACAACCCTCCCATCATTACTTACTAACGTCAGAAAGACGTGGTCAATTCAAACTTCCCGCCGCACGGTAACTGAATAGCACAAATATTGGCAGATGGTTCATCTACTTCCACTTTTGACTTCGATAAAGCATAAGTGTAAACTGACATTTTTTACTCCGAACCACTGAACATTTTGACTTTCTTGTTAATTAATATTCCCATGGTTCGGTAAATAACTCGTTTTTTTTTTTTCCTTTTTTTTTTTGCATTGTGTTTTTACGTTGCACGGAACCAGTGGTTATTCAACAACGGGACCAACGGCTTTACGTGACTTCCGAACCACGTCGAGAGAGTGAACTTCTATCACCAGAAATGCACATCTCTCACACCTTAATGGACAATGCCCGAGCATCGAACTCACCGCCACCGAGGTAGAACGCCAACACCATACCGACCACGCTACTGAACGCGCTTTCGTCGGTAATGAATTACATGTCTACTTTTTCATCGGTAAGAGATATTAGTTGATTTTACGACTTGAAGTTATGATAAATAACGTAGAATCCTTTTATAGTAAGTACAGTCACTCACAAATGTTTTGCAACATACTTCAAAACGTTTAGGAGAACAACTTATAATCGTAATATCTGGCGCTGTTTAGCAACTCTATTGTAAGCGCTGGAAAACAACCTCGTACACGATTAGTGAGTCAGAGAAATTACCTGGAATTTTCCTTAAAACCGACTTTTCCGATGTTTTCTTTGTCGCATTACTTGATTAAAGGATGTTATATAACACTTCAAAGGTCATCGCAGGTCTTACGTTCATCTCTTAAGGCTGTCACTATCTTTGTGTTTCATATATATATATATATATATAATATAGTATATATATATATATATATATATATATATATATATATAGTGTAGTTCAGTATATATATATATATATATATATATATATATACATATATATATATATTAACAACGGGAGCGTCGCCCCCGCTATTTTCAACCTCCTAGCTAAACAATCGTACCAACACGAGGAGAGAAAACTATTGCTAGTTTTCAGTCCAGAATGAGACCCCGATGTAAACACGGCAGTCGTCCATATTGTAGGTCAGCTGTGTTGAGCAAAAGCAACGCAGGCAATCAAAAGAACGATTTTCCGGAAATGTGCAATGATATTGTACCTATTAATGCTTTAAATATGGTCAACACTTGCAGTTGCAGTATAGAAAAATGCATTATTTAACATGAATTGGAGGAAACCATCTAAGTTGTATGTTGGTCCGTCAGTTCACAAATTTGATGCATACAGGCGTTATGCTTCCTTGTAATCATCATAGAAGCCCCCAAGTTACTGAGCACATCTATCAGTTCTTGAGATCCACATCTCCGATGGATGTAAACAGCAACGGTCAAAAGAATCGGTGAGATTTGTATAATAAAATTCACATTAAAGGCCTACATTAAAATATAACTGTATTTTTGTATCCAATCTCTTCATTTCATCGCAGCCTAGTACTTATAGCATATTAGAAGGCATGCACTCCTGGAAACATTGCGTAACTTAATTTCACACTTTGTCACATGATTTCTGACTTACGCTACAGGAGGACTCTCTTGGGCTTTTGATATGTTATGATGTATGATAAGAATCAACTATTATGAGAAAATCAGCTTTATGAAATTTTGCCCCCTTTTTTTTACTAATGCTCCTGGACTAAGTGTTGTTGTTCACAAATCTGGTCGCTCTCGTCAGGAATAGAAGATCTAGGATCACTTGTGACAGCGACAGTTCCCTGTTAAAAAGCAATTATGAGATAGTGACAATCAAGAGACCATCCGTTTATGGCCTCAGACATAACTGCTAGTGTTAGAAAACAGAAACCTTCCACCACAAACCGCTCTATACGCACATATATATATATTTATATATATATATATATATATATATATATATATATATATATATATATATATATATATATATATATATATAATATAGTATATATATATATATATATATAATATATATATATATATATATATATATATATATATATATATATATATATATATATATATATATATATATATATATATATATTATATATATATATATATAATATAAAATATATATGTGCGTATAGAGCGGTTTGTGGTGGAAGGTTTCTGTTTTCTAACACTAGCAGTTATGTCTGAGGCCATAACGGATGGTCTCTGATTGTCACTATCTCATAATTGCTTTTTAACAGGGAAACTGTCGCTGTCACAAGTGATATATATATATATATATATATTATATATATAATATATATATATATATATATATATATATATATATATATATATATATATATATTTATATATATATATATATATATATATATATATATATATATATACTAATAAAGGAGCCCATAAAAACACCAAAATATAGAGAGAAAAGTACTCTATTTCAGAGACTGCTGTCTCTCTCTTCAGAGAAAAGAGAGAGACAGCAGTCTCTGAATAGAGTACTTTTCTCTCTATATTTTGGGTTTTTATGGGCTCCTTTTATTAGATGGAATTTTGTTGTTACAGAAACATTTTTACCAGTCATATATATATATATATATATATATATACATATATATATATATATATATATAATATATATATATGACCTTAAGTAAATAGCTAACTATCATGTGGCATTTTCTGGAATGGAACTTTCATAAGAGTGGTATCAAAGTAAGATGTGAGTCAATAGCTACAACTAGAATAGTTACAGCTTCAGACTTATTCAAAGGAAGGGAGGGTGAGGTGGCAAATCAATATGAGATTCACTAATCAATAGTGTTTTATTGGCATTCAGCCACATACCCAACCTTCACTAGACCAGAAAGTGCTGTTGCATCATCGGCATACTGAACAATTCTGTTTTCCAGGCCAACATTCCTATCGCTTCCATACACTAAAAAATAATATGAAATAAAATTTTAAAACATATTCTTATTAAAATGTGATTAAGAGTGAAACAATAAATTATTTAGACACAAAAGGATTTTCTTATAATTAATTACGCCAACAAAAATATAAAAGCAAGTGGTATAATAAAAGAAATATACTTTTTTTATTTCTTGGAACCTTTCCTTCCAATTTTGGTGGCCAAGCTTTTATTTTTGTAGGCAATTAATTGTAAGAAAATCCGAGTGTATCTCAACAAATTGATTTTTCACTTTTAGAGCATTTTGATAAAAGCTTGTTTTACCATTTTTCCATTTTTTCATTTTACACTTTTAATTTGGGCAGAAACTGTAACCGATTGTGATTGTACCCAACGAAATATTTATCCTGTCGAGCCAAACAAGGTTTGAAAACCAGTTTTTAACTTATCTTACCGTGTCCAAGAAGGTATAAAAATTCGTAGAGTCGTTAACCGTTCAACCGTGTCAAAGAAGTTGTGAAAAATCCGAAGAAGAGTTTCATACAAATCTTGATATGCTAGGAAAAGGTCACTGTAGTGTCGTTATAGGTCACTGCTGACCTACTGATCACATAAGACTGTATTGTCACCGTAATTAGTAAACATGCGTGATTTGAAGTCCGTCGGACGAAGGGAACAGGTCAGAAATTTAGTTAAATGTTTTGACCCAAACAGACAAGCAATCAGACAGACAGACAGACGCAGAAGTCAAGTTAGACCTAGAACACTGTGGAAAACCAGACACGACAGAACTTGGTTTGCTATATATCCCACGAACAGCTATTCTCTTCTGCTGCCTTATAAGGAGATAATGAAGTAATGTTAAAATATCTCCATCACATGAAGGTTCTGAATTTCAAAATAATTTCCTTATGATTCACTAAATAGAGGGCAGCACTAAAATCTACTTGAATTATTCAACACTCAGTTAAAAGAAAACATGAAAAAAATTATATATTCAATAGTGAACACAATCACAAGTGTCCTTCATACAGCTCCAGGCTCATTAATTGAGATCAATAAATGTTTCATATTAAACAATAACTGAATAATTCACAGGGACACGGACTGTATCCTCAAGGATGAAAATAAACAAAGTAAGATGGTCATTACGGCCAACCTGGAAGGTCCTTAGGAAACCCAGACTTCAAAACTTGATAGACAGTCTTAGAGAAAAGAAAGAAAGTCACATAAAAAAAAAGCTAGAACAAAAATCTTACTTGTTCTCCATCTCGTATTTCCATAGAAGATCATTTACAGTTATATTGCATTACCACCATTAAACCAAGAGTTAAATAATTGTTATCGTTTCCTTCCCAGTTGCAAAGTGTAATGTATCACATACACACACACACGCACACACACACGTGCGTACACAAATAATATATATATATATATATATATATATATATATATAATATTATATATAATATATATGTGTGTGTGTATATAGATATATATATATATATATATATATATATATATATATATATATATATATATATATAGATAGATAGATAGATAGATAGATAGATAGATAGATAGATAGATGGATAGATAGATAGATATATGCATATACACACACACACACATATATATATATATATATATATATATATATATATATATATATATATATATATATATATACATTATCATAGTAGGGTGCATGGATAGGAAGAACAGTTTGCTCATCAGAACAATTTATCAGCTGCATCTTTTCTGGCTAAAAAGACAAAAATAAAAAACCCTAATTAAAAACTAACAGTAGAGGTTAGAAGGATACAAATATTTTGAAATAGTGTCCACGACGCAGAAGAAGCTCCTCCTTTATAATTTAGTATCTTTTAATATTAAGAAATCGTTCCATCACTCACAAACCATTTAACATCCACCCCTCTGTGCATATTGTAGTACCCCACCCCCCTTTCTTTCTTGTTTATTTCCTAACCTTGTTTACTTGTCTCGAGCTTCCATCCTCTGGACTTTAATGAAGGTAATCTATTTCTTGTATTGTCATTGCCATTTCTCAGTCTTTAAAGCATTTTAATTTTGTAAGCTCTATTTGTTAGTTTTAATTAGTGATTATTATTTGTATGTCCTTTTAGCCAGAAAAGATGGGATATGGGGGATCCCGAAGCGCAGCTGATAAATTGTTAATGATGAGCTGACTGTTCTTCTATCCATGCAACCTATTATGAGATTGTTTTTGGCTTAGCCTCCCCTGATATATATATATATGTATATATATATATATATATATATATATATATATATATATATATATATAAATATATATATATATATATATATCTAGTATAGATATATATATATATATATATATATATATATATATATATTATATATATATATATATATATATATGACAGGTTCCTGAGCGAAGTGCCGGAAAAATTCAATAATATTCGTGATATAGATGACGTTTTCTTTCCCTAAATCTGTTAAGACAACACCTCAGAAAATTGGCAGCGCTTAATCCAAAGTCTTCTTCCTTACATAAATCGCTGTCTATAAAGCATTTAGCATTAAGGCTATACCTTTTTGGAGTTACATAATAAGTCGGAGAAGTCATCCGACATCCCCGCCCCTCTCTCTCTCTCTCTCTCTCTCTCTCTCTCTCTCTCTCTCTCTCTCTCTCTCTCTGAAGGGTCACTATATTTCCAAGAGATCATCATCTTCACAAGAATTCTAATTCCAGAGGGAAAGCGCCAGCATACATTTTACATCCAGTACAATTAGGCTCATCGAAGATGGCTACGGGTGTCTGACTTCAGAAATGAAATTTGTGAACTCCCAAAAGAAATGAGTCTCCACCAAATGAAATTTCAGGGGGTAAGAGTGCGTGTCTGGAAACTTTTACTAGACTGTATTAAAGGTCAACAAGTGAGACAGAATTTTCATACTGGCCACAATACTTGAAAAGAAACCAAGGCCAAGAAAGAAGAAGTTTCACATGGGCAAAAAATACTTCTGCCTCTTAAAAAGGTCGACTGTAATTATAAGTACTCAGGAAACGATCTGATACCGGGGGCATCGAAATAGTCGAGAAGTACGTGATTGTAGCATTTAAATAATGATGAGGGAGGAATTGATCGATAAATGATACGAAGAATTCAAGTTGTATTACCTCCGCCCACCCATCCCCGCCCCCCTTCCCGCCCCCCCCACCCCCTCCTCCTTAATGGCAATCCAACTGACCACACTCCCAGCGACCTTTTCATTCTACCTTGCCATTTGAAAAGGAGTAATATAAGCAGTTTCCTTTTTCTGATTGCTATTCATTGGCCCATGACGATATCAGAAAACTCGGGTTGCTGAGACAGAGATGGAGTTCTTTATCAGAAGCGTGCATTTTAAACGAATAAAATAATAATAATAAAAAAAATACTTGAAATAGTAACGAAAGAGAATAGATTTAAAGGCAAGAAGTCGTTGCATTATTATTAATGTGTGTGTGTGCGTGTGTGTACGTGTTGATGCGTGTAAGAAGGGTATCATGGAAGCGGTTGGTAACAATAAGAACCGGATACCACAATGGAGAGCAGGAAATGTAAAAGGCTAATAGTATCTATGTCGCTGTTAATGAGAAAGCGAGAGAGAGAGAGAGAGAGAGAGAGAGAGAGAGCAGTGGGAGAAACATACTCTGGAGAATGAAATGGATATTTATGTAGAGTAAAAACTATAAAAAATATTACAGATTTATTCCGCCGGTATCTAAGGGATAGGAAGAGTCAATATTGTTGTTAAAGATACAATTTCTCAGCCTTAGGCGATGGTTCGAGAGTAATTTATGTTCAGTTGACTCACGTTATTTGCCGTCGCAAGTCGACGGAAAAGGAGAAAGGTGCACAGTAATCTAAAAAAGCAATCCACGTGAACATGTATATGTTTAATCAGCCCGGTAAATATTAGACTGGTCTTAACTATTTCAGAATGAGTGAGCCTACTGCTCGAAACTTACAGGCTTTCTCCGTTTACAGCAAAATGAGATGAAGTTGACATCATAAGGAAATCTGGCTCAAAATGTTCATAACGAGAGAGAGAGAGAGAGAGAGGAGAGAGAGGAGAGGAGGATGGGGGGCGGGATAGGGGGTGCGATTAATTTTTTCAAGTTGAAGAGTATATGAAAAAATAAGCTATAAATAATCAAACTCTAGTTTAGGAAACCAAAGTTAAATTGTTTGTTCTCGAGCGGTTATATTCTGATAACAGTCAATTACGCAATCCCAAAGTACTTTCAAAGTGATGAATCGAAATAACATAGTGAAGAAAATAGTTTACCGGTTCCAAGCACTCTCTGGAAGAATATTTTCATCTGTGAATAAAAACACTCGTTAACTAAACCCAAATTTACTCAAATATCCTGTCCATAATTTACGTATGGCAAGACACGCTAGAATTCCTTCTGTTAATAACCAACAATTTCATTTGCAGAGGTACTTCTATCAACGATTCTTTGTTATGATGATCAAAAGATACTTCTCACAAAAGATCAAGAATTCATCTCCCTACTGTGGTTGTCTACTACGTTTGTCTACCAGACACGTTGAAAGGCTTCGTGTATACTTAATGTTGTTTCCCTACCTAATAAATCGATAAATAAGGGAGAGAGAAGGAAAACTGAGGCGTAAAAAGAAGAGATAGTTCTCTACATACTCTTTCCGGAATAAAGATATAGGAATAAGAATGCATCTGAAATTTACTCCAAAAACAGTTATTTGAAAGCTAAATTTGATATCTGGTATGTAACTTTGCAACGTGCTCTTTAAGGTCCGCATTTAACTACTGAACCACAGCTTCGAGAAACAAATACTATGAATTGTGAAGCCAGGAATGTACTAGACATGATAACGAGTCCCTTAGAAAATACTGATGCAAGATCAAAAATACTTCGACTCTTCTCAGTGTGCAAAACTTTTCTTTTCCCTCGAATACGAATATGGTTCACTGATCTTAGACTTACAATAGAAGGAAAGATGCTGCGTAACTTATGATAAGAATAACTGTAAAGAAATACAATGTCACCAGCATCGACAGCAAATCCCCAGTACTCGTTAGCTTTTCTTCTTCCTAATACATTAGAAATACGCATTTTCCAACAACCTCTCGTACTCTATTCTCACTATCTGATTAAACCATCTCAAGATTCTCGCATCCATCCTTTTGACCTTTTCTTTACTTCTTACGACACATATGCTCCTCCTCGATCAATTGTTATCAACAGCTTCAAGCTTTTATTTTTTGCTAAAAAAATTCCCTAATGCATCCAAGCCTTCGCTTTCTGAGACATGCAAATTTCTGTCCGTTTTCTGCACATCCATCTTTGACGTACGGATCATAATTTTAAAATCCTC
>NC_087207.1:83088571-83111071 GCF_015104395.2 Macrobrachium nipponense
GTAAGGTATGGAATGGGTGCCACTGATTACAAAAGTGTAAAAGTACCCCGTGAGGTTGGGGAAGTTTTTAGTGAGAAAGTTGTGTTGCCGGGTAGTCTCGGGATCGCCAATGGTGACAGGGGATTTTGTGGCCTCATTGTAGAGTCCTAGGAAGAAGCGAGTGCGGGATATATGTGAAGGTGATTGTGTAGGGTTGCTATACACATTGGTAAGTACAGACGACAAAAGGTACATCAGGGTACGGCAGGTGATGGCAGGTAGTGTGGAAGAAGGTGATAGTTGGAAGTATGATGAGTTGAGAGAAAGAGTTAGAATGGATGAAAATCTTAGTGATGAGGACAGGGAGCGATTGATGCAGATGTTGTGGAATAGGCAGGGTGTGTTGAGCCGTGGAAACGAGGATTTTGGGGGGTCTAAGCTTCCGGAATTTAAAATAGTTTTGGAAGACGATACCCCCATATATCAGTGTCCACGACACTTTTCCACACTTATGCACAAGAGATTGTGGAGCAGTATGATGAACTTGAGAGAGTGGAAGTGACTGAGAGAAGTGAGAGTGCCTGGAATAACCTCATAGTCCCTGTACGAAAGCTAGATGGAAGTCTGCGGATGTGTGTAGAATATAGAAGGGTGAATGAAGTGACTGTGAAGGAGCGATTCCTGATGAATGTGGTGTCTGATTGTGTGTACAAGATGCATGGGATGAGAATGTTTACCAAATTAGACCTGGTAAAGGGCTATTACCAGATGCCGCTTGAGAAGGGGAGCAGGCCTGTTACAGCTGTTTCAATTGGTAGTTGCCACTACCAGTTTAAACATTTGAGTTTTGGGTTTGCTAACGCACCTGCTGCCTTCCAAAGGGCAATGAATGTAGTTTTGGCTGGGTTTGATAGAAGGAAGGTGACTATGTTTATAGATGATATTTTGACTCCAAGTGAAACTGTTGAAGAGAATATGGAATTGTTTGAGAAGGTGCTAGAATGCTTGGAAGAGATTGGAGTGAGAGTGAAACTTGAGAAATGTGCGTGGTTGGCTGGGGAGGTGGAATTTCTTGGCCATATGGTGAGTGCAAGTGGTGTAAGGAAGAGCAAAAAGTGCATGAGTTAAGGGTTTTTGGGTTTGATTGAATTTGGAAGGAAATTTGTTAGGGACTGGTTGGGATAAGAAATCCACTGACTGAATGGACAGGAAAGGGAAATTGAACTAAGTTGAAGTGGGATGAGTGAATGGTGAGAGCATTTGTGAGAGTGAAAGAGGAGGTTGCAAGGGATGTTATCTTAACTTTCCCAGATTATTGCGAGGATACTAGTAGGCTTGAGCTCTATACAGATGCTAGTAAGTTTAGTATGTGGGATGTTTAGTGCCGTTGCAAGAGGTCAATGGGAGAGACTGTTTGAGAGTGATAGCATTTGTGAGAAAAGCCTTTAATAAAGCAGAGTAAAAGCACTCAGTGGTTGAGAAAGAGCTTGCGGCTATATGGTTTTGCGTGAAAGCATTGAAAGTGTTTTTGTATGAGGTAAAATTTGTCATAAGGACTGATTATCAGCCATTAGTGTATTTGATTAAGAAAGAAAGTGTAAATGTTAGGGTTGCGTGGACGATCGAGGATTTGAGTGAGTTTGATTTTAGGTTAGAGTATGTACTGGGGAGTAAAAATGTGAATGCGGATACAATGTCAAGGATGCATGATGAGGGTGACGATCCCATGAAAAGCGACTGAGGGTTTGGTTGTAAAAAAGAGGTTTGTGGGAGATGAGAGTTTGTGAGTGTTTGTTTTAGGCATTGAAAGATTTGGAGTGTAAGGGTCTGGTTAAGGGACTGCCTGAGAGTGCCAGTGAGCTGTGAGTAAAGTTGATGAGTGATGTGACGAACGAAAGGGCTGTATGGAGGAACAAGGTAGGGAAGAGATGTTGTTATTGGTGGTAGCAGAGTTGTTTGTGATTGAAGTGTTTTCGTATTTTGGGTGGGACAGACGATTTGAGTATAGAGGGAAGCTAACTATGAATAGTGAGTATGGGATTTTGAGCATTCAGTATGGGGAACGCGGTTGTAGTTGGTTAATCAGAAAAAGGGATTGTGAGTGGGATTTGAATCAGAAGTATGAAAGTGGGGAAAAAACTGAGAAGGAATGTGGGGAGGATGCTTGTGGTATGGATGATCAGGTAGATGCAGCAGTGAATGTGTGTATGCATGGAACCCAAGGGAAAATGGTGAGGTTTGTCACAGTGAATGATAGAGGATACCGTAGCTTAGTTGATACGGGGGAACAGGTTTTCCTAGTTGGGTCAGTGGTAAATGAACTTGAGATATGCGATTGGGAAGTGAAAAGGCAGTGTACAAGTGTCAGAATACATTGGTTAGGACAGGAAAGTGTTTGAGTAGGTTAGAGGAGTTGGAAGTGATACATAACTTTATAATCATTGGGGAAAATGATGTGCCGACATGTTTTCTGATAGGGATAGATTTTTTGAGGATGCATGATGTAAGTGTGGACATAGGGAACGGTGTTCTTAGAAAGGGGGTTAGTAAGATAGCAAGGATTCAAGATAGTAGTGTTTTTGTAGTGAATTTTGGGTACGATTGTTATTGCTAGAAGTGAGAATGATTTGCTGAGCGAGGAAGATATTTAGGAAATGCAAGATAGACGTTTAGAGATAAGTAAGTTGCAAGAATGCAATTTGGGAGGAGTACGTATGAAAGATTGGCCGTGTGAGTTGGATGTATACAAGAGGGTTGCAAGACTGTTTGCAGTGTGCAAAAATGTAGTATACTTTTTGCACCAGGAAGGAATGTATGACAGGGAAGTGTATGTGCCGGTGTTTTCTGTTGAATCAGCAATGAGCATGTGTCTGTTGGTCCATGATCAGTTTGGGCATATGGGGATGAATAAATTATGGAAATACATGAGGGAGAGTTGTATGCACCTGGATTAAAGATTGGTATAGATGTGGCTGTTACATGTAAAGAATGTCAGAGAGGAAAGTATCAGAGTGTGAATGCAAGTCCGCCTGTGTTTCGACTGAGACTGTCGCACGAATGGTGAGCTAAGTGATGTTGCCGATGTGTGTGTGTATAAGCCTGTGAGAATGTTAAGTGTTAATGGGCATGGGTTTGTGGGATGGGAATATGAGGAAATGTTGAGGGAATGGGGTATTGTGCATGTTGCAAATGATGAGTAAGTGTGATAATGATTGGGATATGCATGTAGGACATGCGGTGCGGGTGTGCAAGGCCATGTTGCAAAAGAGTATAGGTAAGTCACCCTGTAAGTATGTGTTGAATTTTGAGAGAATTATTAAGCCAAGATTAGATTTGTAAGAGTGATCGGGATTTGTGGAGGAGAGCAAGTGGGAGGTTTGAAAGTTTTGTGATTGTGGATAAAGTGTTGAAAGAGGTGGTTGAGATGGGAAGAATCAATGTGAAGGGCCTTTTGAAATTTTGGAAGTGGGACCAAGTGGGTGAAGTTATATTTTGGGGAAGTTGTGATAAAGTCTATTTCGGACAAACCAGTAAATCTCTTCACAACGACTCAAATAGCACCAATATTCTATGAGACCTGGACAAATATCGAATGCATTCTTCGTACATATGAGATATTTAGATCATCCTATTAATTGGAGTCAAGCAAGAGCCTTAAACCCATGTAATGACACAGTTAAAAGGAATATCATTGAATCTTGTTTCATCAAGTCAAATAATGGAAATGTTCTAAATTTAAGTCTTGGTTTATTTAAACTCGATGCCTTCATAATGAAAAAAGTTGTAGATAAATATAAGCAACAAAATTAAAATATTTAGTTTTTACATGTTTTAGACTAAATGGATACGTTTCTGTTAGGGTTAAATCTATGTTTAAGTTTGTGACCGTGTGATATCCGATAATCCGGAGTTAACCATCTAGTATTCTTGATCTTTTTGTTTACCTGATAACTTTCTTTACAACTGTATTTCATTCGTTCCTTGCCAATGTCTTAGTAAAGACGAAAGCACTTGGACTTCTGCCTATCATTTTCCCGTGGTATTTACTTATTTAATGAAGTCACGTATATCTACTGTGATTTTTAAGTATATATAATATATATATATATATATATATATATATATATATATATATATATATATTATATATATATATATATATATGTGTGTGTGTGTGTGTGTGTGTGTGTGTGTGTGTGGTGTGTGTGTGTGTGTGCGTGTGTGTGTGTGTTTAAAGATATGCGTATGTATTATAATATATATATATAATATACTATATATATATCATATATATATATATATATATATATATATATAAATCATATATATATATATATATATATATATATAATATATATATATATATATCATATATATATATATATTATATATGTATGTATGTATGTATGTATGTATGTATGTATATGTACTTTTTTTATTTTTTTTTACAGATAATATAAAACTATCCTCAGATGTTCTGTTACGTTTTTTCAAGATAAAGGAGGGGCTGAGGCTTGCCTTTCAGTTTTCACTTGTTACCCATCGATTATGAATAAAAGAAAACGGATACTTTATATTGAAGAAAATGCCTTTAAATATGTGTGTAACCATAACATAAATGACACACCTCCCCAATCCATATTCATTTATTTGCTATATCATAGTCCCCGATTATCAGTATCAAAACGTTTTACCCAAAACTACCGCTTATGTTATATCAGTTCCCTTTCACCTACTGAGTCCCTAAAAACAACTCAAATAAGAGCACGAACGGGTCATAAACTATTTACGCAGTAATGTTCCCGTATAAATGCAAACTAAACTGCATACTATAAACGTTTGGAATTTCAGCATCAACTTTTGGAATCCATACATTCCTAGTTAAACTCCATTTTTAATATGTAGAGACGTCAAAATTTATCATTATTTTTTGGTATGCTTCCCTGGTTATATTTTAAATCATCTCTCGCAATAGTAATATTGAACTCAGGTCCCTAAACAATTCTTTCTCCCTTTAAATACTCAGTTGAAATCCCTATGAACAGAATCGCTAGATTATGAACCAAGAGAGAGAGAGAGAGAGAGAGAGAGAGAGAGAGTGTCAAGTTACAGGAGAATGTGACATAAATAAATGAGGGAATAAAACATAAAACCGGTACACCTGAAATTCAGGAGACGTCAGCAGAGAGCAGGAATATTCGAACTTAGTCTCATTTCTTGCGTGATTAATAAGTTTTTAAGGAATCTCTGTTGCCTTTATAGTGTAATCAGTCGCATTTTACCTGTGATGAAGGTTCAGCTGTCTGGCTGTTGTGAGGAAATATTTTTTATTAGTAAGTGTAATGACCAGATATTTGGGTGCTTCTTCACAATATATCTATATATTTTAGGGCTGTTGCCTTGTATAATAAAGCGCCCTATGAGGTAATGTTAGACTTGCGATAATCTTACGCTAAGTCGGTTGGTATTGCACTTCCATATTCAATGGAGTGTCTTGGGGCTTGTAGATCACTTACGAAGTCGGTATTATCTTCTTGGTTATGACGACGATATGTTAAACTCATGATGATTCGGTGATGAGGTGAGGATCTAGTAGAAACCACGAAGTACAAAAATACTTATATTCTCTGAATTTACATGGTGAAGATCAGGTATGATTGTACAAGTCTTCAATAAGACGATAGCTTGATCGCTTCTGCCAATGATGATGGCTAATTCTATTCTCTACATGATAAAGCTTAGGTAAAGAGGTGCAGGTCTTCTAATGACGATAGCTAACTCTCTTCTGCTCCATCTACCATCTCGGTTACAAGTTATGAAGGAAGCAGATAGTAACTCGAACATATGAACATACAATCAGATGACATAGTTACATACGAACATACAATCAGATGACATAGTTACTAATCACGTAGGCCGCTTGAGCTAGGTCACGGTGTTTGTCTCAAGCAGGAAGCTTGGACTAGAGTTTATAAACAATTGAATGACTACAGGTGACGGCATGGTATCTTAGCCTACTTTTATTGTATACGTCATCTTTAGCGTCTCTAGTCTGACCACATTCCTGCAAGCAATCTGGTTGACCTCTTTAGTTTTAGTCTTTTATATATATGGACTAACATTCCATATTTTTATTATGTAAACACTTACATATGATATATATATATATATATATATATATATATATATATATATATATTTATATATATATATATATATATATATATATATATATATATATATATATATATATATATATATATATAGGTGTAAAAAATCATAGTGTCTACAGCTGACTGAGTAAGGTATATATATTTGTGGTATTTGTGCATTTGGGAAGCAGATTTTCTTGTAAACACATTATTATTGAATACTCAAAAACGTGCTGATTTAAGCCTCTTGCTTACGTTTCCTATATATTTCTCTCTCAGAAGTTCTTTCTTCAGTTTGTAGTTTTTAAAAAAAGTCCGCCAATATTCTTTTTTTTGTCACTGTTGTCTAAATCAATTATAACGTTTCGACTTCACAGTCATTTTCAAATCCAAAAGATTAATAACAGTAAATCCTAAAAGTCAGCAAAAGTCAAGGTAAGGAGTTACTCATAATTACAAAAAAGGTGGGAAACAAACAATTTAACAGTACAAAAAGTTAAGTATATCTTAGTTTTACCAGACCACTGAGCTGATTAACAGCTCTCCTAGGGCCGGCCCGAAGGATTAGATATTTCTTACGTGTTTAGGAACCATTTGGCCACTTAGCAACGGGACCTACAGCTTATTGTGGGATCCGAAACACACTATATCGAGAAATAAATTTCTATCAACAGAAATAAATTCCTCTGATTCCGCGTTGGCCGAGCCGAAGCTCGAACTTCGGACCACCGGATTGGCAGCCGAGCGCGAAATCCACTCGTCCAGCGAGGAAATTCTTTACAGTACAAATTACACGATAGTTCAATTGCATTGTGGAAAATGGGGTCCCATGCAACGACGAAACTATTTTAAACTGCCTTGAAAAAGCCATGACAGCTTGTTTATCATCTTTTTCGAAGTTGAAGTAAAACAACTCGGGTATGTTTATACATTAAAATTGTCTCCATATATATATATATATATATATATATTATATATATATATATATATATATATATATATATTATCAAGTTTAAAAAAGATTGGGCTATAGACTGAAATTAATGCTGACTCACATTATAAATTTTAGCTCATTCCTTCACAATAAATTAAAATAACAACTTAGCTCCATAACTTTGCCCCAAGTTACTGGGTAGCAAATTGGGTTTACAGATTTCATAAAAGATATCGTGATAACGTCTACAGAACACAATCGAAGTCATAAACTCTGCCTCATCGTCAGTAGACTAAGTTAAATTCCTTCATCTTACGTTGTAGAACACATAATTCCCCTTACCTGTTAGCTACTAATACTATTACAAAACCCTAAGGACAAAGAACAGCTGCTTTGTAGGATATGTGGAACTAGACGGTGTTGAGATGATGTTCTTCTTCTTATAATAAGCTTGCACAGTGAGCCGCGTCTCTTCAAGTCTATACTTAGGATTTAAGGAAATTTAAAAACTTTAATCAACTAATACAATTATAGTAGTGTAAAGCTGCTGGGCTTTTCTTATGACATTAGATACGTCACCAGGACCTTCCAAACACACATATTGCATTTCTTATTTGTAAGTAGACTGAACTGAAAGTGATCTAACTCATTTTTGTTTGCCAGAGCTATCTAACTTCTGCTTGCAGTAGTTAGAAATCAATGTCTTTTCTGGCGTTCTTTAAGTTTGCTTACAAAATTATCTTGACTCTGGACATTCCTCAATAGTCAACGCGCTCACAAGATACATCTGTTACAGGTACTTATACGGTATCTCCAGACATCGCTAGTTCCCTCTTGATGATGAATATTGATCCAGACTTGTTTAATTACATTTAGTATGCCCTTTCTCTTCACTAACAAACAGTTTATAGATATAAACTTTGTAATTAGGTGTTGGCACTTACGATTTTCGAAAGAAAAACCGTGAAAAGGTGCCTGCAACAGTACTCTGCTTGCAGAGAGACAGTTTGCTTCCCGCCTCCGCAAATGTCTCTCTGCAGATCAATATGGCAGTTCACAGGATCGAAACTAAGAAGACAAACTCTCAAAGCAACATAGACCGGATTTACAGGTAAACAAACTTCTACGCAATTACCCCGCAATTTACTACCTTAATTTATGGTTTTCTTTAGACAAGAAAGACATTGCCATATTACAATGGTGCAATAAGGAAGGTGATTTTCTTACCACTAGAGGTATCCCGAAGGATCCTCACTGGGCCCAATTCTCTTTCAATTATAATTTACAAGTGAACAACCACTCTCTCCATCACACACAGCTACAACTTTCTCTGTTTGCGGATGACACGTTTCATTTGGTGTGCTCCGGCGAATGGCGAAGAAAACAATCTAAATAGACAAAACAAAAACAAGAGCTAGAATTAACACAGAATGAAGTAATCCAAGAGAAAGAGCAACCCTGATTTAAAAAAAAAAAAAAAAAAAAAAAAAAAAAAAAAACTATATACCAACAAGGGAAAAGGCCGAGGAATCAGGTCTGACGATCTGACATCCCCATAGAATTGCATTGAACTGAATTGACCATAGAATTTATGCCATTGCCAAAACTGGGACCAATGAGGTCATTCAGCGCTGAAAACATCTCCAAGCGACGTACGTAGCTTACGAGAAAACTGCGCTTCACGGTTTCTGAATATTCATTATACGTTACCAACTTCATCAACTTGACTATGCAGGGTGTCCATAAAGTCCCAGGACCATTCTGGACAATAAATACCTGAAATGGTACTGGGACTTTATGGACTTTATAAACAATCACCATTCTCGGTCACCTCATCTCCGCAGATTTAGCTCTGTCCTTCAGGGTGTCAAACTTGCTTTTCACAAAACGCATGTATAAGAGTAGCTACCCAGCGTCATCACTAACCACCTTTGATTTAAGAAAAAGAAATTCAATGTACAATACAATTGCCTGCAGTTCATGAAGGGAGTAAAAATCTCTGACAAAGGGAACATTCGACACACTGAGAATGGATATAACACCACTAAATGTGCGTCAGTAAATTCGCCACAGAAACATATCAATAAAATGAAAGAACAATCAAACACCGTCAAAGGCACATAACGATCCAATTATGAAATAACGGAACAAATACACAAAGTAAAGAAGCGCTGTTTAGCTCATAAAAATATGTCAAAGACACAAATGAACAGAAAACAGCAAGAATCGTCACACAATATATGTATAACTACTGCGTAGTAACGAGTAAGTGAGAAAAATCCCACGATTAAAAACTAACATTACAACCACACGATACCACGAATTCTAACTCTCAAGGCACTAACCGCTGCTGATGTACGACGATAACGAGTGTTAACTGGTTCAGGAGGATAAAGGGAAAAAAAGGGGACGACTGGAATAATAATACGAAGCAGTTTAAACAGCAAAGAAAACCTTGAAAAGGACAGCGTCGGTCAATGAGAACGAGCCTGGGAAATCTATGTCTGAGTGAGAGAGAGAGAGAGAGAGAGAGAGAGAGAGAGAGAGAGAGAGAGAGAGAGAGAGAGGCGGAGGGCCGGTGGAAAGTAAAGAAAACTTATTTATGGAAGCACTTAAAAGAAGCTATAGCACACAAAAAAAAAAAAAAACGCTTATAATAAAAAAGAAGGAAAATAAAAAAGATGATGTAGTGTGAATGAGGATACGTGATTAATCGATGTAACAATGCATGCATAAAAATTGTTGCAATTCGAAAAACAACTCACTCTTATTGCGTATGAGAGTGAACGTATGAGCGAGAGAGCAGTCTGGTCAGCTGAGATCAAGTTACAGGAACCAGTTTCATTCCCTCAGGCTGCATTGATGGCCTTCCTTACCTTTGGCCTTAATATAAATCAGACGGAGGTGAAATGATCACTAACAATCACTGATAGTATGGCTGCCCTGCCGTCTCTTTAAAATACCAAGGCTCTGTGTATGAAAAGTTAATCAATGAATTCGAACGAAAAATAAGAGAATGGACACTTATAAAGATCAAGTGTATATTAAGCGCCCTCTCCCATATATGGAAGCCCTCGAAATGAAATAGAAAATATGCTATCTAAAGGAGCTGCTCTGAAGATAACAATGAATAAAACCTTTGCTCATCAATAAAAACAAGATTCAAAGCAAGAATCAGAGTTATTCAACATAGAAAATTTAGCCGCAGCGGCAGATGGAGTGGGACTTCAGCAGATCAATCCGGCCCTATGACAACGTTGCAATACATTCTGCGCATACATACACGAAAAGAGGGTGTTACCGGACAGAGTTGGTAAACGCTGGGTCAATATACGATTTTAATCCCTGACTTGGCAACTTTATGGAGGATGGCTGAGATGAAACACTAAGTTCCTGAGGGGCACATCTTTATTCCTCGAGTCACCCGCTTCTATCTCCCACAGCTAAATCAGCAATAACATAAATGGCCGCAATATACCTATTGTTCCTAAGAGTTACGGATACAGCATATTACAGGAAATAGCTTTTTTGAAAATACTAAAGAACGCATACACTACGGTTAGGATGTATGGAGGTTATAAAAATCGAGATGGACAGCTCACGTGGCTGGAGTATACCAGTGAAAGCGACAGGAGGACCCATTAGTGATAATTGTCAGGTTTTAAATCTTTGGAGTGCCGTTATAGCAGGTCGCCAAAAATGTGATAGATTAAGAATATACTACAAGTTAATACTGCACGCCATTATTATTATTATGAAATTTTCCAACACACCGTATTGCTTCCGCAACAGTAGATATACTTATTATTACTGCTAATTACCATAATGAAAACAATTTAAGACCGTTGTCATCGATGTTTATTCTCCAACAAATGTAGTTTTTTTCCATTGCACGCGTGATTGTTTAGCCTACAGTAGGAACATTTTGTTTATTACTACTGGCATTATGTGCATTAATACTTTTATTATTACTATATTTATTATTAATACTATTATTATTATAATCTATTATTAATACTTTTATTATTACTATACTATGAAGGTTTAGATATGTTTTATGTTGATTTCTACTATTATCATTGTTATTGATGATGTTACCTACTAAATTGCCATGATCATTATCATATACAGTTTAGGTATGTGTGATAAATTCTAATATTATTATTATTATTATTACCATTATTATATTATCATTACCTACGTTCTGACGAAGTCATCATCACTACTGTTATACTAAAAAATCGCAGAAGTGAGATCGTGATTTTGTTTATCAGCCGAAGCCATTGGGGTTGTTCAAAATGAACCGACAGAGCACCAAGTAATTTGGTGTATTTTTAACACATCTTTGGAGCACAAAGTGATACAGAGCACAAGAGCAAAGTGAAGAAAAAGAATAGTGAAATATGTATAATGAGGTCATTACAAACAGAAACAATGTTCGGCCAGCTCACTTTACTACTCAACTACCCTACAAGTTAAAAGAAGGAAATGAATTACCTAATGACCGCATTACATACAGAAATGAATGATTAAAAGCTGACCACTTCTCGACCAGTAATAATAATAATGTTAGCACCAATACACATAAAAAGACATCACCAATAAATGAAACAACGTCAATTGATATTAAAATAACTGAATGAATAGTAACATTAATAAGAAATACATGAAAAGGAAAATGACAATTAGCACACAAAATTAATGGATATTATTAAAGCTCTTCACTATTTTGTCTATGATAAGATTGTCTAATTTGTACATATCAGGGCTCAATTTTAAAAATTTTCTGCAATACGTCAGATTTAATGATATTCATAGCATTATAATCGTCACAAAATACAATTTCTTTTGCTTTTGTCCAGTTAGTGACATGATGAAAATCTCTGAGAAGAATAAAACGGCACTAGATGCCTGTCCTGTTCTAACATAATATTTTTATTGGTTTAATTAATCTAGTAGACCACTCTTTTCCAGTTTTGCCAATACATCCCTTGTCACAACTTTTAAAAGGAATGGCATAGAGGCAGCAGGTAGATGAAGAGGGAGAGTTCTTTATAAGCAAATTACATACTAGTGCCGTAAGCTTTTCAAAATTAATTTTTCATCAAAATATCTAAGTTACCTTGGGTAATCCATAAAAGTTCCTGTGGTAAGGTAAACAAACATATGGCATGAAAAAAGGTTCTCTGATCCAACTGGAATAAAAAGTACCCCTGGACACTGAAGTTTTACACTACTGTCACATATTCTGCTATTTCTCCATCTAAAAACTGTTATATATATGCGTGGTACTATTATTATCATTCCCACACACACACACACACACACATACACACACACACCAGCCCACCCACACTCATGTATACCATTTTTTCTATGAATGAGTTTGTTAATTATAGATGTGTATTATACCTCGTGTGAAGCTAACTTTCACGTAAAATCGAGTGCTGATGACAGAAGTTGTTCCTCTATGTAACTTGACGACCTTCAGGGAACTCCGTATATGCATCATCTACTGACGCTACGACTCTCTTGGGATGATCCGAGTTGCGGAGTAAACTAACCTCTCGCAAGGCACAAGCCATTTCAGTTGACTTTGAGGGTCAGTCATTCACGAGACCCATCATTCTCTCCTCCTTTCTCAGTGTTGCCTTTGCAACAGCCATCAACTCAGGATTGATTGCTAAGAAGTACACTAATTCAGCTTGCAATAAATGATATGAAGTATCCATGGTAGTAAGGCTACCAGACTCTCTTATCCTCTCATCAACATTGAAATTCTTTACCAGTTTATTTCGTGTATGTTTCTCGCTGATTTTTTTTTAAATCATTCTTTTTAAACTTGACCTAAAGGCCAATATCAGTGCCATGTTCTTCAGATCTTCTCCCGTTTAATGTGGGAATTTGTTCCCTTCGCTAAATGTCAACAGCTTTTCCAGGATCGCTATCTATTGAACAAGAATGATTGAAATTATTTCGTTTTCACAAAAAACGACCACTATTATATCTTTGGTCATTTACCAGATGCTTTACTTCAACAGAGACCTTTCATTTAATGGCTGCGCCCAAAGAACCACTGCAGTGTTCTGCCCTGGGGTGGGGAGCAGCGTTCCCATTCTATGAAGTGACATGCATTGCCTGCTCCTCATCGCCAGGATTATTGACTTAAGTATATTGTTCCCGCAGTGTGAGAGACCATCAGTTAATACAGGGACTGTCAGCAGGCATTAGACATCGTCTCGTAACTCTAGCCCAAAAAATTAATCATTTGAAAATAAATTTGCCAGATGTTAAAAGATTACCCAAAAAGAGAAAGGTAAAACATATGACCAGCTTGTCCCTCCTTTTCATGAGTATATATATATATATAATATATATATATATATATATATATATATATATATCTATATATATATATATATATATATATACATATATATATATATATATATATATACATATATATATATATATATATATATATATATATATATGTATATATAATATATATATATATATATATATATATATATATATAAATCATTTAGACTTTGGTGGAACTTAGTGGAGTCTTGTGCAAGCGGAAGTCAGTCGTAATGGGGATAGTAAATTAAGAAAGTGAGTGTGTAACGACTAACCTAGCCACCTGGGGGGGCAAACAAGTCCTTATGGGTGCCGGTCCCAAGCCCAGATAAATAGGGAGGGTTGGTGTCAGGAAGGGCATCCGGCTGTAAAAATCTGTGCCAAAACCAAAAAATGGAATGAGCCGAAATATGGAAAGAGGTAATGCTAGGGCGTACTCCGTAAACGACGCACAGAGACATCGCCCTAACTCTGTGGTAAGGCGAGGGCTACTGCATCAGGAGCGGGTGCAGCTAAAGAAGCGAGCTCACATTGGGTTTAGAGTATGTCAGCTAAATGTTGGGTCCATGACTGGGAGAGGTAGAGACTTGGCTGACTTGATGAGAGAAAAGAAAGTAGATGTTATGTGTGTGCAAGAAACGCGGTGGAAAGGAAATAAAGCTAAAGAGTTGGGAGATGGATATAAGCTATATTTATAGTGGAGCATAAATAAACAAGGTTAGAAATTGGAGTTGGCATAGTAACTGAGTGACTGAAGAACTCGGTAATAGAAGTGCATAGAAAGAATGAGAGTATCATCAGATTGAAGATATGTTATGGAGGAGAGATTCTGAATATTATAAGCGCATATGCACCACAAGTTGGTTGCACAGAAGAAGAGAAGGGAAATTTCTGGAGAGACATGGATGGAATAATGCAAGAACTGGAAGAGCATGAGAGGGTGATAGTTGGGGCAGATTTGAATGGCCATGTCGGAAGTGAAAATGAGGCGATTAGGCGGGTGCATGGGGGCCATGGAATTGGGGAGAGAAACCCAGAAGGAGAGAGTGTAGTGGACTTTGCTGTGTCATTCGACATGGCAATAGTAAACACATTCTTTAAGAAGAAAAGGGAACACCTAATAACATATAGGAGTGGGGAAGATTCTCCCAGATAGACTACTTCTTGTATAAAAGGATAAATCTGGTGGAGGTCAAGACTGCAAAGTTATTCCAGGCGACCATGTAGCCCCCCAACACAGACTGCTATGTATGGATTTGAAGTTAAAAAGGGAAAGAAAAACCAAAGCTAAAGGGATAAGGAAAATTAAATGGTACAAATTAGAGAAGGAAGGGGATAAGAAGAGAGAGTTTAAGAGGAGGGTTTTTGGAGGATATTGATATAGGGATTGAAGATGTTCAAGAATGGTGGGCACGAAATGCAGCAGTAATAAGAAGGCATGGAAAGGAGCTGCTAGGAGAGACATCTGGTATCATATGGGAAGAAAAGGAGAGTTGGTGGTGGGATGAAGACATTGAGAAAGTAGTAAAAGATAAGAAGGAGGCAAAGAAAAGATGGGAAGAGACACAGACAGTGGAAGACAGAGATAGGTTCAGAGAGAAAAACAAGGTGGTGAAAAATGTGGTAGCCCAAGCTAAAGCAAAGTCGTATGATGATGTATATAATGAGCTGGGGACAAAGGAAGCATTAAAGAAGATGATCAAGCTATCAAAGGCTAGAAATAAGAGCACCAAAGATATTACACATATCAAACAAATAAAGGATCAAGATGGTGTAGTACTTAGAAAGGAGGAAGACATTGTGAAGAGATGGAAAGAATATTTCGAACAGTTATTAAATGAAGAAAATAATAGACTAACAAGAGAGGATGGGCAAGTGAACATTGGCATGGTAATGAGGTTTTCTGGGCAAGAGGTACTAAATGCACTGAAGAAGATGAAAAATGGGAAGGCAACCGGACCAGACATGATTCCAGTGGAAGCATGAAAAGCATTAGGAGATGAAGGAGTGGATATACTGTACGATCTTATGATAAAGATCCTTGAACAGGAAAAGATACCAAAGGAGTGGCGTGGGAGTATATTGAACCCAATTTTTAAAGGGAAAGGCGATGTCCAAGAGTGTGGTAATTATAGGGGCATTAAATTGATGTCCCACACTTTGAAGATACTGGAAAGGATGATAGATGCTAGACTGAGAGAAGAAGTACAAATAGGTAAAGAGCAGATGGGATTTATGAAGGGAAGAGGAACAACAGATGGTATATTTTGTCTGAGGCAAATAATGGAGAAATTCGGGGAAAGACAAAGGGACCTACATATGGTATTCATTGACCTTGAAAAGGCTTATGACCGAGTCCTGAGACAAGAGGTATGGAGGAGTCTGAGGGAGAAGATGGTGCCAGAGAAGTATGTGCGATTGATACAAGAGATGTACCGGAACGTATTTACCAGAGTGAGGAGCAGTGTTGGGGAGACAGAAGGTTTTGAGGTGAGAGTAGGATTACACCAGGGGTCGGCTCTGAGCCCATTTATTTTTAACATAGTGATGGATGTTATAATAGAGGAAGTAAGGGAGACAGTACCATGGAACATATTGTATGCGGATGATATTGTTCCGTGTGCAGAGAGCAGGGAAGATCTGGAAGTGAAATTGGAAAGATGGAGACAAGTACTGGAGGACAGAGGAATGAGAATAAGTAGATCTAAGACAGAATATATGTGTACCACCACTGAGGGGGATGATAGAGAAAGTATCCAGCTTGGTGGAGAGCAAATAAGGAGAGTTGATAAGTTTAAGTATTTGGGATCTTTTGTTAACGCTGGAGGAAGTATGGAAGAAGAAGTAAAACATCGGGTACAGGCAGGCTGGAACAACTGGAGAGCGGCCTCTGGAGTTCTTTGTGACAAAAGAGTGCTGCTTAGGTTAAAAGGAAAATTTCACAAGATGGTGGTAAGAACAGCAATGCTGTATGGTACGGAAACAGCAAGCATGAGAAAAACAGAGCAGAAGAAGATGGATGTGGCAGAAATGAGAATGCTTAGGTGGATGTCTGGGGTGACAAGAGAGGATAGGATCAGAAATGACTACATAAGGGGGTCGACTAAGGTGGTGGAAGTATCAAAGAAAGTGCAGGAGGGGAGGCTGAGATGGTATGGACACCTGTTGAGGAGAGATGAGGACCACGCTGGGAGACATACTATAGGGTTGGAGGTGCAAGGAAGAAGAAGAAGAGGGAGACCAAGAAAGAGATGGAAGGACTGTGTGAGAGGAGACTTACATGAGAAGGGAATTGATGAGGCAGAAGCACAGGATAGAAATAGATGGAAACGGCTCATCCGAAACGGCGACCCCATATAAAAATGGGAACAAGCTGGGAAGAAGAAGAAGTGTGTAACGACTGTTTCTTAAATTCATTTTGATGCTAGGTAGAAACATTGTGTATTCACAGGTGACTGTTTTTCTTTTTTTTCTTTTTTTTAAGAAAATGCTATAAATTTGTATCTGTTTTTTTCCCTGGCATATGCCTTTCTATTTTCTTCTTTATTTTTTTCCCAAATTCAAGTGTAAGCCTCCAACTCTGCGGAAGTTTGCTTTGTAAAAGTTATGGTCAATGATGATAAGGCTAAGAATAACACACATGATTCTTGTGCCTAATAGACTTATAATAGAGATGATACATACTCAGCAGTAAAGGACTATCATGGGTAAAATTCGTATCTAAGAGTCCAGCAACATTTTAAAGCCGCCCATGTTCCAACTGTCTTGGGCTGAAACAATCCAGAGATATACTTTCTAATGCATGATACGGTGTTGCCAATAACTAGGATAAAATTCTGTAGTTTTGACGAAATGGGAAAGTTTGGTTGAAACTTAGTTTTTTTCCATTAAAATATCATTATATGAACGAAAATGTAATTAAGGTTAATACAAAATTTAGACTATTTTAATGTCCTACTTAATCTAATGGAAATTTCAAATGGTCAAAATTTTTGCTATTATATAGTACTGTATGATAAGATAAGCTGGAAATGTCTGCTCTAGATTCTAGACCAGTATTTGCAATGTTTGTAAACTGAATCTTGTGTAATTGCAGCTGAATAAAATCAGTCTTAGATATCTCCTCATTTGTTATATTACTCCCAGAAAATAAATTAAGAGCTCAATGTTGTGTATGAAAATAAAGAGATTTCAGTTAACCATATTTCTAGTTTTATTCAGCTATTTCGATGTTCGTAAAGCTTTTTTTTTTATACAGCAGTATCACCATGTACCGAAAAAACAAATGTTGAAATGGATAATTCTTTTAAATTTACGGGGAAATTTTCCCAAGAATATCCCGGGGGATCTTTCGACCTCCCACCTGGCAACACTGGTTCGAGACGAGAAGCGGAGTGATCCGCTGTAGTCCAGGTCTCGGGTTCAACTGTCCCAGTCGTGTTGGGGGTGGGTGTGGGGGGGGACAGTGTTGTTAGGTCGGCCAGATGTCCTCTTCCTTTTGAGCCCTTTTTTTTCATCCCCAGCAACCTTAGGGAGGATGTGCATTTGTCCTCCTTTCTTAGGAGGAGAGAAAAAAAAATGATAAACGAGGTACACGAAGAGGTAAAAAAAAAAAAAAAAAAAAAAAAAAAAAAAAAAAAAAAAAAAAAAAAAAAAAACTAAAAACAAAAAAAATTAAAAACTATACTGCCCAAACCGAGTTTAAGTTCAGCAGACACAGTTGGATAGACATAAACTGTTCCGGTCCACTATCGGGAGTCCACAGTTGGCAGATCAGAGAGATGATAATATATCAATTCGACCACTGCCCATTCAGGCTTAATAGCGGGTAGTGAGCTGTTTTTACTTTAGTAGAAATATTAAATCCAGCTTTACCAAGTTAAATTTCAACTAAAAAATAAGCTTGCTTTCGCTAGCCTTCACTCAGAGGTTGTGTTGGAAATACGAGAAATAAACCTCCAGTACCTACAGTAATTTCAGTAAAATCATTTTTATTTTTATTTCATTAGCAGTGAATGTTATTATCTCTCTCTCTCTCTCTCTCTCTCTCTCTCTATCTCTCTCTCTCTCTCTCTCTCTCATAATATATATATATATATATATATATATAGATATATATATATATATATATATATATATATACATATATATATATATATATAGTATATATATATATATATATATATATATATATATATATATATGTATGTATATATCGTATATATATATATATATATATATATACATACATATATATATATATATATATATATATATATATATATATATATTTATGTATGAGGTGTCATTCTTTATGGAAATTTAGAAAATGGCCATCCTAGCGGGGGCTCCATACCATAAATAGAGGAGAGGTTGGACACCGTATTAACAGCCAAAGCAATCTGTGACGTGCACTGCCTGGCGCCATTGCTATGCAACCGTTCTTATGTAAACAATGGCGCAAACCCATACGATCTTATGGCAAACCCTGCACTCTTTAAAACGTGTTTTCTCGGATGTCCGTCAAACCTGTCAAATGATTTATGCACCGTTTACTATATAGAACATGTAATGTATGCAGAAATAAGAATATTAATTTTCCTGGTATATCTTCCACGGTTAAGCCATAAAGTTTTGTACATATGGCAACTACATTATGGTTATTTTCTCAGCAGTCTTTAATGAATGGTAAATTATCTTTGCAACATTTTCCAAGGACAATGCGTACTACATGTAGAAATAAAAATTTCAGTTCTGTCTGCTGTAGTTTGTAGACTCTTGGGCAATATAGTTGACCAATTTGTCGAAGTTATTTGCCTTTCTTTCCCCCGTAAATTTCCAGTCCTTTTTTACTTTAGAAGCTGAACTAATTATCGTTGTTTATTAATGGGTCAAACTGACACAATATGGTAAACTAATTGTCATCTCCAACGCTGTCCTCCATTATAAAAAATAAGTTTCAGAATAGGCAATTATATATATATATATATATATATTATATTTATATATATATATATATGATTGATTAATAATAGCATAGGTTCAATAGCCTGATACCTATCAGCCAATATTCACTAGTTTGTAGCCTACTGTTGGTCGAGATAAGTGAAACAAGCTCATTTTAGGCAAGGTCACAATTAAGGTTTCCAGTCTGAGCCCGATTTAGGACCCCGAGATTTCGTGACATTTAGATTTTCACTGTTAAGCATTCAAAGCATAGATAGATATAATCCTAATAATATGGATAATAAAATGATCATCATTAATTTTTACTGGTATTTAATGTTAAGAATACCAAGAGAGGTAACTTTCAATGCGTTACATTGGCAAATTTGGTGTCATCTAGCAAAATATAAACAACTGATTCAGATTTTTTTTAGTATACATGTACGTATATCTTGAAGTACTCAATAGATTTGCCCAGCAACTAATGATAATATAATTAATGATATAAAAAAAAATAGTCTCCATTTGTGACATTAATATATATTTTGAAAGCAGTGTCAGTGTAATCCAGATGCTATCAAAATCATATATATATATATATATAATATATATATATATATATATATATATATATATATATATATATATACATATATATATAATATATATATATATATATATATATATATATTCAGAATAGCAAAATAGTTTTATTAACTTTTGATATTTCCAAAAATTCCAAATACAACATTCAATACAAAATCATAAGTTTAAACTTTCACTCAAGAATTGCTATTGTATAGAGAAATATAAAGTATTGAAAATCCAGAGTTTTCATAAATTCTAAGTACATTTTTCTTGATAAAGAGAAATTTTATTATTTCTTGAACGAAATCTAACAATACTGTGCATAAAAGTATTTGTTCTAGTAAAGAAAATTAAAAGTTAAATAATTCTGAATAGGTTTCTATTATGAATAGAGGACTCCATTAACCTCTATGGACCAAAATTTGTGTAAGGTAAAAGACACTTTTTGCCAAGTAGTTTTCCTGCCTTGATTTGGGGCAAACAAGTCATACAGCACCAAAAATCATTAAAGAGTGCTCAATGAACATGTTCTGAGTTTGTGCCATACATGGCACTTTGGTCCTTTGGTTACAAAAGTTTCTTATAAACGAAATTTTCACATTGCATACCAGCAGGTTTGAAAATATACTTTGGAGAATATGCCTTAGATAGAGTAGCCTGTAAGAAAAACTTCAGACTTTCATAGCTGGCCAAGACTTGAGCTGCATTTCATAGTCTGTGGAGAGGGACAGATTGAAAAATCAGCATTCATTTAGTTTATGCCAAGTTAGGCTACCTTTGCCAAGCTAAGGTTAAGCTAGGGTAGTCTCCACTTTGTTATTTGATGATCAACCCTGGTAGACTAGCTAGTTTGGAAAGTTTAATTTTCAAGCTATCACGTAGTATGAATTTGAAGTTTCCTTTTAGTAAAAATGATAATAGTAATATGAGGAATACTACCTTTGAGTCCTCTCCATACCAGGTTTGAGGACTTATTGATAACGTGTTAATAACACTACCGGATATTTCATTAATGCTTAAAACTGCAGCAGGCCTGGATCTAGGCCTCACGATACTAGAGTAGGTTCACATCAACCCGGTTCAACCGTGCATGTGATATCTAGGCCAGTCCCTTACGACGCTCCTGATTGGTTTGATAAACCAATCTCAGGGCTGGAAACTCTCAGTCTCTAGTCCCCTACGACGCTCCAGATTGGCTGTAGATAAGCCAATCACAGGGCTGGAAACTCTCGAGAGAGACTGAGAGTTTCCAGCCTGAGATTGACACAGTTGATGACCCAGCATTGGGTGACAGAAGTTACTTTTTTGCCGCTGGTCTCCGCAGTTGATACCGTTGTCGTCTCTGATAACAATCACATAACAATGGCTCTTTACGTGCACGAGATCGTCGCTTGTCTGTCAAATCTCTCCTCTCTATATCTATGGTCCATAACACAGCTCATTTGCTGCCGGTAGTTCTGTATTGCAGTTCGTCCGTCAGTTTGTCTTTGTGAGATAATCTGCGATTGTCCCGGATATTCGTATAAATTTATTTAAGATCAATTTGTGAATTACTTTACTTTAAAAAATAAATTAATTTACTTTTTTATTTGGCGCTTTTACCGCTTAAGAAGGAATAGCGTGGAATATGGTATTCTTGTGCGGTCTTATAAATATCTTTTTTTCTCCGTAATTCTTGTTGAAATTAATTTCTTGACAATTTTAGAGAAATTAGCTTTAGGAGAATGAGAGAATGAGTTATTAGCGAAATCATTCTTCAAGAATAACCATTTCTATCATTATTTTCCCAAGCATTATCCTCTGAATATGCCATGCAAACAAGCGCGTTTGTGACGTTTGTTTTATACCTACAATACTAACCATTATAATAATCATTAATTACATTTCCTTTATTTATAGGTCTTCAGAATAAAGACTTTTGTGAAATTCTTTATGCGTCAGAGACGACCATTTTTTCTGTGTCGTGATAATTATTGCAAGATTCAGGTTCCTAAGAGAGGTAACTGCTTGTAATAATAATAATAAATAATAATAATAATAATGTTCAATCTTAGATTGAATTAAAAATCGAATGTAGCATGTATGTCCAAATGGTTATGTAAACTAGGCCACATGTATTTCTTCTGTTATTGCAAAGGGATTTGGGAATGGCAGCTAAATACATTTATCTAGCCTCAAAAACAGAACAATGACGTCAGCGACAGAACCACATCTTGCAAGAAGAAAACCGGAATCAGGAACAGAAAACGGAGAGCAAAAACGAACTGAACCTACCAATCAGAGGATTCCTGAGCGAGCCATTTATCTTTATCCATACATATAAACACTCAACAATAGGTTTTCTAGTCTGCTTTGCTGTTATTTAAGACTGAGCTTAAAGTTTTCGTAAACGTCTCTCTCCCCCTGTGTGTGTGTGTGACCGATAGAATTGTGTCGTTCTGTTGATTTAAATCTAATTGTTTGGGCTTTTTTTTTATTGATGACATGCTAAATTCAATCTAGTATCATATTCTATATAGAGTATATATTCCATCTTGC
>NC_087207.1:83116071-83136154 GCF_015104395.2 Macrobrachium nipponense
CCCCCATGGGATCGAACCACCATCCGGTATCCAGTAGACGGGAAGGGAAATCAGAAACGGACAGTGACGCTATCGAGTCGGCTAGCAGAGAAGGGGACGAAATTATAATCACCTAAAAATTCCCCTTCAGTACATATATGAAAATATATCAATTCCGAGGTAGAGCGAATTAGATATTAAAGGACATTTGTAGCTCGAATAATTTATATGAATCACGGTGATGTGATAAGTATTCATAACAAGGATACGTTGGGCAAACGCTCGAATCGGCTAGCATGGCTGAGGGGGTTTCATATCGATTCTAATTACAAAAACACCGAGATCGATGGTGATTTGTAATGGTCAGAATCGATATAAACTTATAGCCTCTCTGCTGGCCGACTCGATAGCATCACTGTCCGTTTCTGATTTTGTTTCCCGTCCACTGGTCGGTTGTTCGATCCAATGGGAGGACGAAATTATTATCAACTAAAAATTCACCTTCGGTACATATATGAAAATATATCAATTCCGAGGTAGAGCGAATTAGATATTAAAGTACATTTGTAACTTGAATGATTTATATGAATCACGGTTATGTGATAAGTATTCATAACAAGGCTACGTTGGTCAAACGCTTGAATCGGCTAGCATGGTTGAGGGGGTTTCATATCGATTCTAATTACAAAAACACTGAGATCGACGGTGATTTGTAATGGTCAGAATCGATGTAAACCTATAGCCTCTCTGCTGGCCGACTCGATAGCATCACTGTCCGTTTCTGATTTAATTTCCCGTCCACTGGACGGTGGTTCGATCCCATGGGGGGACGAAATTATTATCAACTAAAAATTCCCCTTTCGGTACATATATGAAAATATATCAATTCTGAGGTAGAGCGAATTAGATATTAAAGTACATTTGTAGCTCGAATGATTTATATGAATCACGGTGATGTGATAAGTATTCATAACAAGGCTACGTTGGTCAAACGCTCGAATCGGCTAGCATGGTTGAGGGGGTTTCATATCGATTCTAATTACGAAAACACTGAGATCGACGGTGATTTGTAATGGTCAGAATCGATATAAACTTATAGCCTCTCTGCTGGCCGACTCGATAAAGTCACTGTCTGTTTCTGATTTCGTTTCCCGTCAGCTGGACGGTTGTTTGATCCCATGGGGAGACGAAATTATTATCAACTAAAAATTCCCCTTCGGTACATATACGGAAATATATCAATTCCGAGGTAGAGTGAATTAGATATTAAAGGACATTTGTAGCTCAAAGGATTTATATGAATCACTGTGATGTGATAAGTATTCATAACAAGGCTATTTTGGTCAAACGCTCGAATCGGCTAGCATGGTTGAGGGGGTTTCATATTGATTCTAATTACGAAAACACCGAGATCGACAGTGATTTGTAATGGTCAGAATCGATATAAACTTATAGCCTCTCTGCTGGCCGACTTGATAGCGTCACTGTCCGTTTCTGATTTCATTTCCCGTCCACTGGATGGTAGTTCGATCCCATGGGGGGACAAAATTATTATCAACTAAAAATTCCCCTTCGGTTCATATATGAAAATATATCAATTCCGGGGTAGAGCGAATTAGATATTAAAGGACATGTAGCTCGAATTATTTATATGAATCACGGTGATGTGATAAGTATTCATAACAAGGCTACGTTGGTCAAATGCTCAAATCGGCTAGCATGGTTAAGGGGGTCTCATATCGATTCTAATTACAAAAACACTGAGATCGACGGTGTTTTGTAATGGTCAGAATCGATATAAACTTATAGTCTCTCTGCTGGCCGACTCAATAGCGTCACTGTCCAATTCTGATTTCGTTTCCCGTCCACTGGACGGTGGTTCGATCCCATGTGGGGACGAAATTATTATCAACTAAAAATTCACCATCGGTACATATATGGAAATATATCAGTTCTGAGGTAGAGCGGATTAGATATTAAAGGACATTTGTAGCTTGAATGATTTATATGAATCACGGTGATGTGATAAGTATTCATAACAAGGCTACATTGGTCAAACACTCGAATCGGCTAGCATGGTTGTGGGGGTTTCATATCGATTCTAATTACGAAAACACCGAGATCGATGGTGATTTGTAATGGTCAGAATCGATATAAACTTATAGCCTCTCTGCTGGCCAACTCGATAACGTCACTGTCCGTTTCTGATTTCGTTTCCCGACCACTGGACGGTGGTTCGATCCCATGGGGGGGCAAAATTATTATCAACTAAAAATTCACTTTCGGTACATATATGAAAATATATCAATTCCGAGGTAGAGCGAATTAGATATTAAAGAACATTTGTAACTCAAGTGATACTATATATATATATATATATATATATATATATATATATATATATATATATATATATATATATATAAGTGTGTGTGTGTGTGTGTGTGCGCGTGAGGCAATTGTACTCATGTTTTATCGTACTATAGCACTATTTGCAATTGTTTCCCCCAGGTAATAATATGCGATTATGTAGTATGGTAGATCGTAAAAGAACTTCAGTCTTTAGAGTAGATCTCGGAGTCCAAAAGTCTGGCCACACCTGCCTCAAAGGAACCAGCCTCCAATGTCCCACCCCTTAGGAAGTATGCCCCACTGTCTTTGAGTTCCTATTAAATGCTAATATCACGTGGTTGATGATTTATTAACCTGAAAATAAAAACTAAATGATGCTGTCGATGACGTGTCCCAAAACCAACGTATCTTTCACCTCATATTTAAACGGCAGCTGTCCCGGATCTAAGCACTCTGGGGATTGCTTGACTAATTACAATCGCATTGCTAATGCATTTACGAGTTCGCAAAATATCTAAATAATCCTTTGCCATGGTTTCCTCTGGCTGGTTGTGTGGAGCCGGTTGACAGCCATTATTTTAGAATGAGCACTGGACTTCCCAGTCAGGATATGTCCAGGAAATGATCAAGATCAAATGCATATATAGGTCATTCCTGTTCAGTATTCCAAAATAGCAACAGATCTTTTTCGGCTGACCTGAGTCACCTCTAACTAACTGATAACTCCGAAGTTTACTCCTGAAGTCATAAGAAAGTTCCCTTTGAAAGCTCCAATATGTTATTCACTTTTTAAAGCAAATCGTCTCTCTGGCTTTCATGAACATTTCATCGTCCTTCAATATTGAGCCCAAAACCTTGAAACGTGTGACACTGGTTGAAGGAAGAAACAAGTAAAAAATGCGCCGAACTTTCTTCGGCTCAATCGAGTTTTCTGTACAACGTATATGTTCCATGTGCCGCGGCCCATGGAACTTTCAGCCACGGCCAGGTGGTGGCATGTCCTATAACGGTGCACGATCACGGATAACTTTAACCTTAAAAAAGATAGAAAAATTACGGAGGCTAGAAGGATGTAATTTGGTATGTTTGATAATTGGAGAGTGGATGACGAATTTGCAGCCCTCTAGCCTCAGTAATTTTTAAGATCTGAGGGCGGACAGAAAAAGCGCTGATTGACAGACAAAGCCATCTCAATATTTTTCTTTAACAGAAAACGAAAAAGAGGGGGGGAAATGCGCTTCAAGTCGGAAAATAAATTTTTTGATCCAATAGACTTCATGGTCGAGTATCCGAAGCAATTCTTCCCCGAAAGTCAGGCCTTCTTTTCTGGGTGAAGGTTCCGTTGAGCTGCGAATATTTACTTTTACTCTGGGCTGACCTAGGGTTCCCTCACCGCACCGGGCGCCATCTCCAAAGCCTTCCTAGATTGAAAGAGGAATTTTCTGTAGCTATGACGTCGTCGATGTTAAGTTTTCCCAGAATGAGACTCTTGAGAAATGCTTTGCCACCCCATCTACGAAGATTGCACAAACCAGAAGACAAGATGAAGATCATTTTTAGCGATTTTCCTAACATTTTTATATGTAGCATGCATGTTGATTTTTTGCATATATATAATTTTAGGTTATTCTATAAATACGTCATCTGTCTTTTTTCTGCAAGAGAGAGAGAGAGAGAGAGAGAGAGAGAGAGAGAGAGAGAGAGAATAAGTTTTTTATACATATTATGTAACAGGCATATTTTATATATATATAGTTTTAGATTCTTATTCTGTACGCTCGCACACGCGCACGAGAGAGAAAGTTAGAGTAAGAGAGAGATATTTATGCTTATGTAATTGTATGTTCATCTTTTTTATTCTTTTAGATATTTATTGTATAAGTGTATAATTTATCTTTTTTTCACTGCAAGGAGCTTTCTCATATATCGAACATTTTCAAACTTTCCCATTTACTTTTGCAGTATATCTTCACCATCCACAATAGTCATTGCATCGCATGCAAACATCTGCAATCGACCACTGAATTCAGACCCTGTTTTCTTATCCCAGAACTTTGCACTGTCTTCTTATCTCCCTTCCCTCTAAAGGTGATAAACAGTCCAGGAGACATGAAACACTTTTGTCCCTAACCTGCCACTCTCCTGTCTAGATTTCCTAACACGCTTCGCGTTCATCATAGAAGCTTTTGATGGCTCTGAATAATTGACCCTTTTTCAAGGAATACTTCTCAAGGAGATCCCGGCTCTCGGCCTTCCTTGGTAATTCAAATGGATCAGAGTCTTCTACAAGTGGAAATCATAGAAAGCCATTATAGCTGCTAAGAGAATCAGCAGATAGGAGGCAACAGAGCGAGAGAGAGAAAAAAAAAAAAGAAAAGAAAAAAAAAAAAAAAAAAAAAAAAGAAAAGAAAAAAAGAAGGAAAAAAGGAGAGAGACGGAAACACTAGATGCCACTTATTTAACGAAAAACTTTATGTTAAGTTTTCATGCATTTTCTGTAAATATTCCTTGGTGTAATTGCACCTTTTTCATTGCAAAACCTTCTTAATTTATTAGGGTACATTATGGATTCACAACGATGACTTTATCGCAGATGTTTTTGGGGAAAATTATTTATGGTGGGAAAATTATTTTTGGGGGTTTTTATGCCATTAGAATTCCCTGTAAGCGAACTGGTTAGAAAGTATCTATCATTTTACAACAACTCGTATTGGAAACTGCAGTTGATATATACTGCTAGTGTGGTAAATACAATGCAAGAGGAGTTGATGGAGATACGCACAAGTAGGGAACTGTGTATGTGTATGCAGTATGTATGTTTATATATATGTATAAGTTCTTGGCTTTCTCGCCTTTCAGTTTTCCTCCGTGCCATCACCTTTATTTACACATAGCATCACGTTTTATATACTTCGTGATCAAGTTATTCATATGTAGGTATGTATGTACCCAAGGAGTTACTCCAGATTATAACAACGCAGTGACAACGGTCACTACCACATTCCAACTTTAACTGTTGAATCATGAATAAAACCCCTGCTGTGAATCAGTGATTCTTAAACTGGGGGGCGTGCCCCTCTATGGGGGTGCCAGAAGCTACCAAGGGGGCCACAAGCAGAGTTGCCAGATGGTGCCTATTATTTGTCTTTATCTTTCATGTTATTTGCAGAATTGCAAAAACAGTGAATATTTATACAAATATAACAGCAATGAAACAAAAATCTATCACTCATCCATATACTCGTGTAAGCAATGAAATATAATGGGATACAAATAGACAACATATTGTTTGTATTTTATAGGTGGCAAAAATTTCAGGAGGAGGGAGCCGTGGGATCTATACATAATGCAGAAGAGGGGAGCAAGACAAAAAAGTTTGAGAGTCACTGCTGTAAATACTTCACAACATCAGCTGCTCCACACTCACACGCACAAAGAAAGCACATCGAATTCCTTTATATATAGATAAAGGGCCATTCTCTTCTTATTATCCTTGGCATAATAAAACCCTCACTTTCCAATATGCCTAGTACCCCGTCACCTATCTCACCTTCTCTATGTCTCCTAACTAACACTTCTGAATTATGCATTTGTGCTCACCAATCTCTCCTCGCCCATTCTCTCCTAACGTCACAACTGCAGTAAAATAATCAGATTTATGCTCGCCTACGATGAACAGTTTCCTACTCCTTCGCGTCTCCATCAACTCCTTTTGCAACGTATTTATACCACGCAAACAGTTATTAATATCAACTGCAGTCCCCACTACGGGAACAGAGTGGTTGCAGGTGAAGTGAATATGGTGTAAATGAATAAATAATTAAATTTCTAACCTGTGAGCTTAGAGGGAATTATTATAGAACACTTTGTAGGCAAAATATGATTTAAGATAAATTAGACACAATTAGGAAAGGAGGGAAAGAAGAGAAAGGGAGAGAGAAGAAGAACTCCAGATAAGTATCATTGCTTCCTCCCTTGAAAAATTCCACTGCATATATGTATGTATGTATGAATGCATGTCATTGCGATAATCTTTCGTAGATGGGGTGGCATAACCTTCACCGAGTGACTCATTCTAGGAAACCCGATTTCAACGACGTCATCGCTACAGAAAAATCTTTTTTAAAATAGAAAACTTTGGAGAAGGCGCCTGCTGCCTGCTGTGGGCTCCTTAAGGTCAGCCTACTCATCAGACGATGGTGTTCTTTCGCATGAAAACATTCGGGAGGATGTAGTAATCATTTGCATTAGCTCGTGTAATGTACCGATATATTATATGGGTCATGTTTCAAGTATTGCTGAGACCGTAGACTTGGAACATATATAAAACGTTATATCATATATATATATATAATATATATATATATATATATATATATATATATATAGAGATAGAGAGATGGGGAGAGATGAAAGAGGAGAGAATGAGAGCGAGAGAGAGAGAGAGAGGAGAGAGAGGAGCAGAGAGAGAGAGTGAGAGAGAGAGAGAGAGAGAGATATGAATTTTTATTACATCACTGTGATTCATATACATGCATTAAGCTACAAATGTCCTTTAATATCCAGTTCGCTCTACCTAGGAATTAATATATTTTCATATATGTTAATCGAAGGGGAATTTTGTTATTGTTAATAATTTCGTCTTTTCATGAATTCGCACCAGCGCACAGAGGAGAAATCAGGACTTCAGTGACGTCTTTGCCGACACGGCCAACTTGTAAAGACGTCACCGAAGTCCTGATTTCTCCTCTGTGCGCTGGTGCGAATCCATGAAAAGACGGAATTATTAACAATAACAATATTCTATTTTGGTTAGCATATATGAAACTAGGTAGAGTGAACTGGATATCAAAGGACATTTGTAGCTTAACGCTTGTTTATGAATCATGGTGATGTAATAAAAATTCATATCTATCTATCTATCTATATAGATAGATAGATAGATAGATGGATGGATAGATAGATAGATAGATATATAGGTGGTCGTGCTACGGTAGAGGTGGTCATTCGGTATTTTACCCTATTTAGTGCATGTTATCAATAAGTTCTCAAACCTGGTAACGAGAATTAGTTCTGTCTCCAGAGTAAAACAGGACTGGAAATTTATGGTGGAAACACGGTCTAGATACAACAGGTCAGCCAGCGCGCAGTTGTGGGTATGAATCACCAATACTGTGACGTCACGAGCCCTGGTCTCTCACACGCGGTTAACCAAAACTCCAGGACTTGCTGTTTGCCCTTATATCTTTTTATTAATTCATTCATTCTACCATTGATAATGCCAAGTAACTGCGCAGTATTTGGCTGTTCTAATACACGTAAGAAAACGAAAAACTCCAATATAAAATACCATCATTTTCCAAAAGAAAAGCCATACAAAGACCAGTGGGTACATGCCTGTTGCAGTGCTGATAGAATTAATGTCGTGTTCTCTGATGTTCCTCGTTTAATCAAATTAGTAAGAAATAGTTTATTTACTGGTTGATACCTTAATAATGAAGAGTGTATTTCAGCTTCTGGCATACGAGAAATACTTAGTAAAACCAAAACAGACTATGGGCTTGCATATAAGATCAGTGAAATCCATTTAAATGTAACGGGTCAACAAAGACAGCTCGTTAAATTAGCAGTGCAACTGGTGTCTACATCATGTGCCAATTCAGAAAAATATTTAGGCGAAAGAAGACTGTTGAAGTGTCAAAACTGGAGTGAAACGTCCGATTTTATTCTTTTAATAACGGATGATTGGCTCGACGTCACGAATTCTACATGCATGTATGGAGAGTTTGGTAAAAGCACTGCTTTTGGTATTAATGTAGAAATACAAACAAACAAACAAGTAAATTTAATTGCTCAAGGAATAATTTTTTCATGTAAATCCACCATTGCTTTATTTAATGTTAAAAGCCTCTCATAGTATTGGCTACCTGCTGACACAAAGATTAAATCAATATTGCCTTGAACATTTCTTTGGGTGTATAAGGCTATGGATGGTCACCGTGATCATCCAAATGCAGTGAATTTTAAATTCAGGCATAAAAAATTGTTGTAGGGAAGGAAATGAAGGTAATAAGTGAAAAGTGTAATATCACCTCAGGTGAAAAATCCCTTGAATTTCCCAATGAAGGTGAGTATGTAACAAAAGAAAGGGATTTAGCATTAGAAATATGTCTAACAACACAGATGTTTAGAAATTTAGATTTTGATTCAAGAAAAGATGTTTTTGATGAGGAAGAAAAACTTTTGAGAGCAAACACAGAAATAAAAAAAGATATCGAGGGACTAATTGAAGAGGAGCCTCTTAGGTACATTGGGGGATGTATTGTCAAAATATTTGGTGTGAAATAGGGAATAAGAATAAAGAAGTACTAAGGAGTGATACTTGGATAGACTGTGTAAGTAGGGGGGAGTTGCAAGTACCTTCTAGTAATTTTTTTTCACAGTTAGTGTTAATACGGGAGATCTTTAATGCTGCACGGGAAAGCACTTATAGAAGGCAAACATTTTTTTTTAAAAGCTCTGCTTTGAATGGAAAATGTCTAACATTGAAGTTCCTGACGATGTTATAGCTTTGCATGTAAAGATATCCGTATATTTTCGAATGAGATATCTTAATAATTTGATAAAGTATAGGAAATGTCAAGGGCAACCATGCAGGGAGGCACTAAGAAAAAAGATAAAAGTTGTAACTTTATCAAATATTTTCAAAATGCAAATGTTGTTTTATTTACATTCTTTTGACACTTGAAAGATCACATTATCAAAAACATTATGTTATAAAATGATTCTTGACGCTGTGTTAGACCTACGTTCTTAATGGTTCTCACCACCGCGCTCCCTCAGATGACGTGCGCAGAAGAGGCTTAAAATTGGTACCTGTCTGGCTGACCTGTTCTATCTGGACCGTGGGTGGAAAGAAAGGCAAATAATTTCGACAAATTGGTCAACTATATTGGCCATGTGTGTACAAACTAGTACAGCAGACAGATTTAAAATTTTTATTTCTACATGTAGTACACATTGTCATTGGTAAATCCTGCAAAGATAATTTACCATTCATTAAAGACTACTGAGAAAATAACTATAATGTAGTTGCCATATCTACAAAATTTTTTGGCTTAGCCGTAGAGGAAATATACCACCAAAATTAAATATTTTCACATCTGCATACAGTACATATCGTATATAATAAATGGTGTATGCAACTCATTGTCAGTCTTGGCGGAGATCCGAGAAAACACGTTTTAAAGAGTACAGGGTTTCCCATAAGATTGAATGGGTTTGCGCCATTGTTTACATAAGAATTATCGTATAGCTATAGCTCCAGGCAGTGCACCTCACAGACTGCTTTGGCTGTACATACGGTGTCCAACCTCTCCTCTCTATATCTATGGTCTCGGCGATACCTGAAACATGATCCAAATCATAATTATGTGGGCACACTGCACACGCTTATATACATCGTTCTCAGACTGCAAATTATTGGCCACTAATGCTATGTAATGATTTACACAACAGTGAATAAATATCCAAGGCATCTTGAACAACACCACACTAAATATATGTATATGTTTAATTGACTCACAATGACACTATTTTGCACTGAATCGAATAATCTGCAATATAACACCTCTCTATGTCTTGGCGGTCCCATTTGTGTTCCAGTCAGACATCTTTTTTAGAAACCTTGCGACCGAACCATACCAGTTTTTGTTAGTCGAGGCCCCTATGGCAGTGAGCAGCGTAGCCACATAAAAGGTAGGAATATTTTATATCAAAAATTCCTCCTTATTTTAGCAGATTACAACACGACATTATCTTAACAATAAATTTATTTTATTAAAGGGAAGTAAATGCTGAAAAACAGTTGATACGCATTGCTTTAGTGTGATGGAAGTAAAATTCTCCACAGTTACGACCTCATGTAAGTCACAGGATGGTAGGAGGTCTGAGCATGCGCACACTCACTTATTACTTCATATTTCAAACCTTATTAGCTACTGATGAAGAGACCCGAGAAGCGTGACTGACAGTGTCCTTGGTGATGTCCGGTAGGCATATTTGTGATCTGTTTGAAGACTCGGCTTATGGGAGAAAATAGAACCAATCAGCGTTCAAAATTCGCTTGAGGCAATGACGTCATGATCCTAGTATTCACTCTTACTGTGTGTACGATAATTATCCTCAGTAATTTATATTTTTATTATTCTTAAATGACAATTTTATATGCATGCTACGAGTATTTTGATCAGTTTATTTGTGAAATACTTGTGTTGCTTAAAAATAATGCATTTATAAAAGTATAGTTTAATGAATAATGAAAACCGATGAAGTATAACACTTTTGTATGTTATTTGTATGATTCATTGCACGGCTCTCGAATATGATATTCGATTTGTAAACAAATTGACGATTATTAGTATTAAAATATTGTACAATTTTATTTACGGAAACTTGTAAATTTTTAGGAGTTAACGACACTAAAAGAATAAATCGCTAGGCTATATCAAATTCTTTTCGATAAATTGTAGGGCCATAGACCTGCCCTTCAATTATTTATATTCTACTTTAGACCTATTCTCTCGGAACGTTGCAACCTTTTTTATGGCCATGCAGTCATTGAGGAATCGAAAGATGTGGCAATTTGCTGAAAAAGCCAATAGTTCTATCATTCCTGGATGAGTAGCCATAAGGATAAATGTGTTACGTTTATTTTATTCTTTATTCATTCCGTTAACCTTAATATCCCACATCACTGGTTATATGTGTTACTTGGGTCTTATAAATCGATTTTATTGGGTTAGAAATATCTTGTATATACAATTTTATTTTAAAAATTGTGGATTTATTAAACAATCTATAATCTTGCATCTTGGATTCTTAAAAGATGTAATACCCGCTAAAAATTTAGTTCATTCTCTCCCCATTTGCTAGTAAGTTTTAATATCCTGTCCTTTTCATATGAAATATACAATCAGTTGTATAGAAGTTTAACTGAAAGCTTTTGACTCGTAACAGAAATTACTTTCCATCCACTTATTCAAAGTTGTTTTTTGTTTCTTTGTTTGTCTTTTATGTGAATTTGGCCTAAGTCTGACACTAAGCCAACTGAGACTATTCTGCATCATACTCGGCCTTCAGACATTTGAATGTTTAGCTGTATTGCTGATTGGTTAAGTAATGGGATTTTTGTTCCAAGTGTTGTATTGTTGATTGATTGAGTAATGGGATTTTTGTTACAAGGCTTTATTGTTGATTAGTTGATTAATGGGATTTTTGTTACAAGTGCCGTATAGTTGATTGGTTGAGTAATGGGATTTTTGTTATAAGTGCCGTATTGTTGATTGGTTGAGTAATGGGATTTTTGTTACAAGGCTTTATTGTTGATTGGTTGAGCAATGGGATTTTTGTTACAAGGCTTTATTGTTGATTGGTTGAGTAATGGGATTTTTGTTACAAGCGCCGTATTGTTGATTGGTTGAGTAATGAGATTTTTGTTACAAGTGCCGTGTTGATTGGTTAAGTAATGGGATTTTTGTTACAAATACCGTATTGTTGATTGGTTGAGTAATGGGATTTTTGTTACAAAGCTTTATTGTTGATTGGTTGAGTTCTCGGAGTTCTCTCTCTGAAGGGCGTTCTTAGGCCTCCTTGTGTAGTTGTATAATACCGCAAATTTTCTTAATATATATCTAGTTTAAATATTAAATTAATTCAAATTCTAACCATTTATAAATGTTCAACGGAATGCATACAAGATTTAGAATATCACATACTGCAAAATACAAATATACACATTATAGATTAATCTTTCTTTTACTAAATCTTGTGATCACTGCTTCAAAGTCAATGGATTCAGCTTTAACCCTTATGGTATTAATTGGGGTTATGCCTGACACACGGTCCTCGGTCATTGCAGACCTATGATAATTCTTAATCAACTTTAGCCTACTAAAAGATCTTTCTGCACCTGCACTTGAGGCACTAATTACCCATAAAAATATGTGTAGATCATCAAGTATAGGCGAAAGAAGGCGTCAAGGTTTACAAAATCTATTCCAGCATTTCCCCAAAATATTCCTTGGTGTAGGGGGTCAAAATCATAGATGATTTAGATATCACGCCTCTTCTATTCTTGGGTCCAAATATTACTTAATTGAGAAAGGATGTTAAAACTACGTTATATACTGTTTATATTGAACGGAGATTTGTTAGGAATAAAGAATTATGCATGCGTTATGAAGCAAGAAATATGTCAATAAATTATCATAACAAGGGCTTCCTCATAAGTGCAGGTAGTAATTGCAGTCAAATGAACTTTTAGAAAAAAAAAAATGTGTTTGTGCATGTGCGTGTGTGTGTGTTGTATGTTGAAGGGTGTTATCACAAGAAATCAAACTATCACCCTTAAATACAGGGAAAATTTATATATGATAAATATGTTACAAGCCTTGAACTTTGCTTCATAAGGAGAAAGTCCAAGTCTGTAGTATATTAAGATTGGTATTTTAAGAAATAAATAAGACAGGTCTCTCCATCTCGATCCTATTGCAAGTTGCCAGACAATTAAGTAATATTGGTATTGATATTTCATTTTTATAAAGATTGGAAAAATATTTTTTTGTATTTAAATCAATATCAATCAACTAGCGTTAATCGCATCTGGATGGAATTGAAATGTGTAAGTATGTACTCTGATAAAACGAAAATCCACATACAACATATAGCCTTTTTCAAACATTAAATTGCTTATAATGATTTCATTAAGAACATATTAAAAATTGAATTGAATATTGAATTCAGGCTTGTGCCAAGCACTGGGACTACAAAGTCATTCAGCGCTTTGAAACAGTAAGATGGAAGGTTTGAATAGGTTTAGGTCTACAGGTAGTAATAGTTAGGTTAGTTTTTGTTGGAAAAGGGGCGACAGTATGGATTTTTGCAGTTGTTCTGGCCACTCATCCAGGAATTAAAGAACTATTAGCTTTTTCAGCAAACTGTCACATCTTTCGATTCCTCAATTACTGCATGGCCATTAGAAGGTTGCAACGTCCCCAGTGAGTAAGCCTGAAGTAGAATATAAATAATTCACGGGCCAGTACCCAGACTTTTTTTTATTTAAGGGGGCGAGGGCCGTTTTTCCCAAAACTGGACCTTTTCTTCTTTAAATGTCATTTCATATATTAGTATATAGGTATATCACAAGATAAAGTACTTGAAAATGTTACTTTAGTTACATTGTCGCGAAAAAATCCTGTGCACAGCTTTTCCCGCGATAAATTCCCGCCCGACCACCTACCTTTTCAATCCATAGTATAAATTGGCGCCAAGCGGGAGATTGGTTCTTATGTTATGTGTATGAGTTATTGTTTCGTTGTCTTTGGGTCCCGAGTAGCACACACTCACTAATTGTGCTACGTAAATTTCTGAGTAGATTTGGAAATTGAAACCATTTTTAATTATTTTAATTGCATTGTAATTCACTAACCCTCGCAGCTATAAAAGGAGCCCGCACGTTGGCTCGCCCTCATTTTCAATTCTATAATCCCATTTGTAAAAGACCTTGAGGGAAGAGTCCAGCGAAGCTGTGCGTGAGTGTGACCCGATAAGGTGGTCTGTTGTACGTGACCAAGTAACATGTGAGTAATCTTGATTGATCTTTGCCATCTCCGTTTGTAGCTAGGAACTGGTGGTGATTACAGAAAGCCCGAGTGTCAGGGATAATGTTTCAGTGTTCTGTTTTGTAAATTTAAGTGATTTTGTCGTGCTTTAGCAGAGTTCACGTGGCAACGAAACCGCGTGACCATTTTGTGTGTTCTTCGAACAGTGAATTGCATTTGATTATTTCAATTTCTTCATGTACTTTTCGTTAGAAAAGTAAATATTTATTTTTGTAATAAAGTAGCTAAAATTTAGCTGGTAGCTTCTCCCTTTAGAAGGATTTGTCGGGTGTAACATCTGGCCTAGAACCTCATTAACATGTTGAAGAATTCACGACATAGAAGAAGAAAAATTGTGTATGCGGTCTATGCCCTTCTACCCAATTAGATGTTATTCAAAGTACTGTTTGGTTAACAGAATTTCACTCAAAATGTTGAAAGTTTGCACTGAAATTCAAGAATATTTCTTTAGTTTCATTGATTGATTCCAGGATCGTCATTTGGGGTGTGAGGGAGGGGCCTGGGGTGGGCAACTCCCCCCCCTAATACTCAAGTTGCCCCCCACCCAAGCCTCAACTTTGCCCTCCCCCCACAAACCTCAACTTGGCCCCCATCACATCCTAAACCCCAAAAAGTAACAGCATGTTTTTTTTTTAAATGTGCAATCATAAATATATGAAATTTCTCGAAATATTACGTTTCTTGATCCTTTTCTGTCTACTCGCTACCAGCGATGATGAGATGAACAAACAGTAGTAGGAGTATATTATTTTTGCTTAAAAAGTTGCTCATGTGGCTTCAAAAAAACATATAATAGCTCAAAGTAAAAAAAAAAATAAACAAGCTGATTAGGCTCGCTTCGCTCACCCAACCGTTCCCCCCCGCCTCCCCCTCCCAAACAAAAATCTTAAATGACGCCCCTTCTTGATGCATTTATTATGTTAACAACAACATCCATATTACTTTATTTGTTGTTATTTTATATACTTTCACTTAAGAAACAACAATATTTATTCATTACTTTGTAAGTACAGTTCAGTGAAAAGGATAGTCCCAGAAAATACGACTTCCATAACACCCCCTCAGGAAAGGCCTACAATTTATCAAAAAGGGTTTGATATAGCCTTGCGATTTACTTTTCTAATGTCGTTAACGCCTAAAAATTTACAAGTTGCCGTGAATAAAATGGTGATAATTGTGATCGTATGTTTGTTTACAAATCGAATATCAAATTTGAGAGCCGTGCAATGAATCATACAAATTGTATGCAAAAGTGTTATACTTCATCAGTTTTCATTATTCATTAAACTATATTTTTATAAATTCATTATTTTTAGGCAACACACGTTTATCATATATAAACTGATCGAAAAAAACTCGTGGCATGCATATAAAACTGTCATTTAAGAATAATAAACATATAAATTACTACGGATAATTATCGTACACTCAGTAAGAGTGAATACTAGTGAATTCTGAAAGCTGATTGGTCTTATTTTCTCCCATAAGCCGAGTCTTCACACAGATCACAAATATACTGTTGGCATGTACTATCTACGGTAGCCACTAAACACTTTTCAATAAATCCCGCTAATCGATAAAGCAATGATAAAAGCGAAAAAAATTAATGATTAAGGGCAAACTTGTAAAGGACCTGGTGTAAATGCCACTCCTCCATAGTGGTAAGATCAAATATTATTATAAAACTACTTCTTGTTTAGATAGGAATTTCAAACTTTGAGGGAGTGGTGGTACAATTCTCTACTATTCTCCATAAAGAAAAATATTTTCAGTCAGTGATCAGTTTTGGGTCAAAGGCTGCATTTTATTTACTTGTATACGTAAAGGGAAGGATTCTACGTCATAAAAACAATCTCCAGCCACAAGATGCTGGTCGACACTGAGGCCATGCAATCGGTGTTCCCGCCATCAGCAGAGGACCACAGCCGCACCCCTGACGCCCTAGCCACCCTCGTAGCCGCCAACGGGACCCCCATTCACTCCTATGGCACCAAGACCCAGACCATCACATTCCTTGGTCAGACCTACACCTGGCCCTTCGTCATCGCGGACGTCAGAGCCCCACTCCTCAGTGCAGATTTCCTGGCCCACCATGGGCTTCTAGTGGATGTAGCCCACCAACGCCTCTTGCACACAGAAATCTGCCACTCTCGTCCACTCACCATGGGCCCCAGGGCACCCGCCATCTGCTCTGTCCCCCCCAACAAGTATGGCTCACTTCTATAGGAGTTCCCAGACACTTTTAGACCCGAGCTCCACCAGGTGGCAGGAGCCGCACCTAAGCATGGTGTGTACCCCCACATCGAGACCAAGGGCCCCCCAACTCACGCAAAGTTCTGCTGCCTCCCGCCAAAATTCCTCCAGGAAGCCAAGAATGCATTTACTGAAATGGAGCAGATGGGCATCGGCAAGAAGGCTGCGAGGCCATGGGCATCCCCCCTCCACATGGTAAGGAAGGCAGATGGTGCATGGAGGCCCTGTAGGGACTACTGCCACCTCAACCTTGTCACAACGCCCAACAGCTTCTCCCTGCCAAACATGCAGGACCTCACCGGACCCCTCCACTGGACAAAGATCTTTCCAAAGGTGGACCTTCTAAAACCTACTTTCAGGTTCCCGTCCATCCTGATAACTTCCCTTAGACAGCAATCATATCGCCTTTTGGGTCCATCGTGTTCCCCTTCTCCACCTTTGGCCTGCGGAATGCTGGAGCTACCTTCCAGCGCCTAATGGACAGCATCCTCAGCAATTTACCCTTCTGCCTCTGCTATGTAGACAATATTCTTATATTTTCTAGATAACTGGAGGAGCAACTGGACCATGTCCAGGCTGTCCTCTAATGCCTGTAGGAGAATGGGCTTGTCGTCCAGTTTCATAGGCCACAAAATCACCCCAGCAGGAGTATGTCCCATGGCATCGAAAGTAGCTGCTGTGAAGAAGTTCCCAACACCAACAACGGTCAAGGCCCTACAGGAGTTCATCGGGATGGTGAACTACTACAGGAGGTTCATCCCATACATCGCCCGCACCATGTGCCCTTTGACCAAGGTCCTGAAGCTGGTATGGGAGCACGCCCAGCAGTGCGCCTTCAATCTCACCAAGGCCCTACAACCTTGGCCCACCAGGATGCCAACGCACCTCTGACTCACGACTGATGCCAGCAACATGACATGCGGCGCCGTCCTGGAACAGCTAATCAATGGAGCCCCTATGCCGCTAGCCTTCTTCAGCAGGAAACTGGGACCCGCCGAGACCCGCAGCAGCACCTTCGACCGCAAGCTTCTCACTGTCTACCAAGCCGTCTGCCACTTCAAGTACCTCCTAGAAGGCATCCCATTCACCATAAGGACGGACCACCAGCTGCTGGTCCACACCTTCGTCAAGGTAGGAGACACCTTGTCTGCAAGACAGCAATTACACCTCATGGCCGCCTCCGAGTTTGGGTGCTCCATTGAGTACATCCCCGGCAGGAGGAACCCAGTAGCCAACACCCTCTCGAGAATTGAAATAAATTCCCTGCACCTCGACGTGGACTATGAGGACCTAGCACGAGAGCAAGCCTCCAACCCTGAAGTGCCAGCCTACTGCACCGCCATCACCACCCTCCAGTGGGAAGACATCCCCGCAAGGACTGGGTCTCAATAGACCGGCTGAAACTCACCTTCATCCTCAACGAAAACGACATCACAGAAGGACCTCGCAGGACTCTTCCTCAGAAGGAAAAACAAAGCACACCCAGACGTCGCCAAGGCCACCCGAGGACAGCAGTCGAACCCCCCAGGTCTTCCACCAGGGGAGGCCTCCTGCTATCCGATTCGTCAGAAGACGAAGAGCCAGAAGACGTTCCCTGACAAATGGCGTCACGGACCTGCAGACTCCTCCACCCTCTAGCAAGTTACTGATGACCAATTATCCAATGATTGTTGTTGTAACCATTGTCTTACGGGGGGAGTTTTATTTCCTGATGGCTCATATTTTGGAGGGCAAGGAGTGGACACCTTTCACTGAGGCTTGATGAACAGGACTTGAAGTAGCCCTTCATCAGGATGAACCTCTTGCCCCATGAAGAAGGTAATGTATGCTATGTTGGAAAGTGAGTAGAGGTCTGGCTCCATCTGTAGACAAAGTTGCCTCTAGGCTCCTCTAGGGCACTAGAAATTGTCAGTTTTATTCACAATATGAATTGGGAGGTCCAATGGACTATAGGACCTTCCATTTCCACCTCGAAGGCCTTTCTTGGTATGAAAATTTTTCTGGTGGTGGATGACCAAATTTGAAAAAGGCTGGAGGTCTCATCTCTTATGGGTGGTGGTACATATCACGTTTTACTGGGATCCTAGGAGTCTGGAGGAGATCAGGACTGAAGACATCTGGAAGCACCTGCAGAGCCATAGGAACCACTGAAAAGACAGATGACTACTCATCACCAGTGGAAGGTGAGCTGTCTGGAAGCAGACTATGTCCAAGGGACATCAATGAGTGACTATTTACCAGCCAATCAAAGTGCCGCCCAAGTCATGCCAGCAAACAGTAGCACTTGCATATCAGTGGCAATGAAATCCACCAATATTTCTTCCCCAGTATATGGAAGATTACAGTTTGCCTCTACCAGGTGTAGGCTGCTGTTGTAGTTTTTTATGGTGGTCCTCTGTTGATGCTGGGAGTATCAACATCCTGCCAGATGAGTAGTCAGCAATTGATAACCTGTCAGGATAGTAGCAACAACTGTTAGGTTCTTGGATGGCTGCCATATTTGTTTGTTCTCCATATGCAGCCACGGGCACAGTTTTTGGTAAGTTTCCCAAACCTGTGATGACAGTTGGTTTGGGTACCCTTTCTATCATGGCTTCTAAGGCTTCTTCTGCATGGCTTTGGCTGGAGTATGATTGTCACAGTGTTCATGCAAAAACCATACTTGTCAACCAAGTCACACCTAGGGATCCCCATGCAAGAATCTCAGACGAGATCAATATTATTCTGCAAAATATACCCATTTTTGTAGTGGCAGGCAGGCAGAAAACTAGTGACAAGTAGTTGACCAGTCATGTGGACAGAAAGTGGGTGCATGATTTATAAGTCACATGATCACAATGTTGCATCATAACTGCCTTCCAAATCTGGTGGCTGAGCCAGAAATAGACAATGTCGTGTGCGGACTATTTTTCGAAAAGGCATTATTCGAAAGGCTATGTTGTTCGAAAAGTTTTTTTTTTTTTTTTTTTGAAAACCAAATATTTGAAAACAATAGTTCGAAGTATAATTGTTCGAATTTACAATTGATCGAAAAACAAAATATTCGAATAAGCAGTTTTTCGAAATGAATATTGTTCGAATCCATGAATAACGTCGACTGGAAAAAAGCCCGACGGCAGTTTTGTGTATTGGCACTTCTCTCTCTCTCTCTCTCTCTCTCTCTCTCTCCCAAAGTGTAGTTATTCGATAAACAACTCAATCGCAATGTTTGTATTTTAATTACCTTAAAACTACTCAATCGTATTGTTTGTTTTCTATTTACCTGAAATAAAAAAATAAATAAACAAAAATAAATTCTTTAAACCTTAAAGTTCCCATTGTTATTTTTGATGGTTTCCTATTTAGTAGAGAAGCTCTTAAACCCTTGTTTTCTTTTAAAGTGAACAAGGAAAGCCCATGTTATTAGTGAATGGACATTTATTTGCTAAAGACAAGCAAATACAAGATAAAATTAGCAAATTACTGTAAATGTCGCGCTATAACAGTGAAAGATGTTACCGTTTTTAAAGAACATAATCATGCAGGTGATCCAACTGGCGTAGAAGTATGGAGATCTATTGAAAAAGTGAAAGACGACGCAAAAGGTACACGTGACTCCCTTCATTAAATAATTGCAAATGCAACAGTATTAAGCGCTCAATTAGAAGGGTTCACTAAAAAAAGAAAAATTATGGACTATCTACTCCTAATTCTAGGGAGGATATAGTATTCCCAGTCGAGTAGTATAAGAATTCATAGACTTTCAAGAATGAAGATTTTTTTCTTTTTGACTCAGGCCAGGAAGAAGAGAGTTTTCGGTCAAAATTCGAATGCTATTA
>NC_087207.1:83136654-83154154 GCF_015104395.2 Macrobrachium nipponense
TAATAGCATTCGAATTTTGACCGAAAACTCTCTTCTTCCTGGCCTGAGTCAAAAAGAAAAAAAATCTTCATTCTTGAAAGTCTATGAATTCATATACTTCTCGACTGGGAATACTATATCCTCCCTATGATTAGGAGTAGATAGTCCATAATTTTTTTTTTTTTTAGCGAACCCTTCTAATTGTGCGCTTAATACTGTTGCATTTGCAATTATTTAATGAAGGGAGTCACGTGTACCTTTTGCGTCGTCTTTCACTTTTTCAATAGATCTCCACACTTCTACGCCAGTTGGATCACCTGCATGATTATGTTCTTTAGAAACGGTAACATCTTCTTTCACTGTTATAGCGCGACATTTACAGTAATTTGCAAATTTTATCTTGTATTTGCTTGTCTTTAACAAATAAATGTCCATTCACTAATAACATGGGCTTTCCTTGTTCACTTTAAACGAACGAACTCAACCGTGATAGGGTTTAAGAGCTTCTCTACTAAATAGGAAACCGTGCAAAATAACAATGGGAACTTTAAGGTTTAAAGGATTTGTTAACGGTTTATTTTTTTGTTTATTTAATTTTTAATTATGGTAAATAGAATACAAACAATGCGATTGAGTAGTTTTAAGGTAATTAAAATACAAACAATGCGATTGAGTTGTTTATCGAATAACTACACTTTGAGAGAGACAGACAGACAGACAGACAGAAAGAGAGAAAAGTGCCAATATACAAAACTGTCGTCGGGCTTTTTTCAACAAGTCGACGTTTCTCATGGATTCGAACAATATTCATTTCGAAAAACTGCTTATTCAAATATTATGTTTTTTAATCAATTGTAAATTCGAACAATTATACTTTCGAACTATTGTTTTCAAATATTTGGTTTTCGGAATTTTTTTTTTTTCGAACACATTGCCTTTCGAATAATGGTTTTTCGAAAAATAGTCTGCACACGACATTGTCTATTTCTGGCTTAGCCACCAGATTTAGAAGGCAATTATGCAACATTGTGATCATGTGACTTATAAATCATGCACCCACTTTCCGTCCAGATGACTGGTCAACTACTTGTCACTAGTTTTCTGCCTGCCTGCCACTACAAAAATGGGTGTATTTTGCAGAATAGTATTTATCTCATCTGATATTCTTGCATGGAGATCACTAGGTGTGACTTGGTTGACAAGTATGGTTTTTGCATGAACACTGTGACAATCATACTCCGCCCAAAGCCATGCAGAAGAAGCCTTAGAAGCCATGACAGAAAGGGAACCCAAACCAACTGTCATCACAGGTTTGGGAAACTTACCAAAAACTGTGCCCGTGGCTGCATATGGAGAACAAACAAACATGGCAGCCATCCAAGAACCTAACAGTTGTTGCCACTGTCCTGACAGGTTATGAATTGCTGACTACTCATCTGGCAGGATGTTGATACTCCCAGCATCAACAGAGGACCACCATAAAAACTAGAACAGCAGCCTACACCTGGTAGAGGCAAACTGTAATCTTCCATATACTGGGGAAGAAATATTGGTGGGATTTCATTGCCACTGATATGCAAGTGCCACTGTTTGTTGCTGACTTGGGCGCTTTGATTGGCTGGTAAATGTCACTCATTGATGTCCCTTGGACATAGTCTGCTTCCAGAAAGCTCCACCTTCCACTGGTGATGAGTAGTCATCTGTCTTTTCAGTGGTTCCTATGGCTCTGCAGGTGTTTCCAGATGTCTTCAGTCCTGATCTCCTCCAGACTCCTAGGATCCCAGTAAAACATCATATGTACCACCACATAAAGATGATGAGACCTCGAGCCTTTTCAAAATTTGGTCATCCACCACTATAAAAATTTTTCATACCAAGAAAGGCCTTCGAGGATATGGAAGGCCTATAGTCATTGGACCTCCCAATTCATATTGTGAATAAAACTGACAATTTCTAGTGCCCTAGAGGAGCCTAGAGGCAACTTTGCCTACAGATGGAGCCAGACCTCTACTCACTTCCCAACATAGCATACATTACCTTCTTCATGGGGCAAGAGTCTTTCCTAGGTTCATCCTGATGAAGGGCTACTTCAAGTCCTGTTCATCAAGCCTCAGTGAAAGGTGTCCACTCCTTACCCTCCAAAATATGAGCCATCAGGAAAGATACTCCCCCCGTAAGACAATGGTTACGACAATAATCATTGGATGATTGGTCATCAGTATCTTGCTGGAGGGTGGAGGAATCTGCAGGTCTGTGATGCCATTTGTCAGGGAACGTCCTCTGGCTCTTTGTCTTCTGACGAATCGGATAGCAGGATGCCTCCCCTGGTGGAAGACCTGGGGGGTTCGACTGCTGTCCTCGGGTGGCCTCGGCGACGTCTGGGTGTGCTTTGTTTTTCCTTCTGAGGAGGAGTCCTGTGAGGTCCTTCTGCAATGTCGTCTTCTTTGGGGATGAAGGTGAGTTTCAGCCGGTCTATTGAGACCCAGTTCTTGCGGGGATGTCTTTCCACCAGAGGGTGGTGATGGCGGTGCAGTAGGCTGGCACTTCAGGGTTGGAGGCTTGTTCTCGTGCTAGGTCCTCGTAGTCATCGCCAAGGTGCAGGGAATTTATTTCAATTCTCGTGAGGGTGTTGTCTACTGGGTTCCTCCCGCCAGGGACATACTCAATGGAGCACCCAAACTCAGAGACTGCCATGAGGTGTAATTGCTGTCTTGTGGACCAGGTGTCTCCTGCCTTGACGAAGGTGTGGACCAGCAGCTGGTGATCCGTCCTTATGGTGAATGGGATGTCTTCCAGGAGGTACTTGAAGTGGCAGACGGCTTGGTAGACAGTGAGAAGCTCGCGGTCAAAGGTGCTGTTGTGGGTCTCGGCGGGTTTCAGTTTCCTGCTGAAGAAGGCTAGTGGCATAGGGGCTCCATTGATCAGCTGTTCCAGGATGGCGCCACATGCGATGTTGCTGGCATCAGTCGTGAGTCAGGGGCGCGTCGGGATCCTGGTGGGCCAAGGTTGTAGGGCCTTGGTGAGATTGAAGGTGCACTTCTGGGCCCTCTCCCATACCAGCTTCTTTGGCTTGCCCTTCAGAACCTTGGTCAAAGGTCCTGTAGGGCCTTGACTGTTGTTGGTATTGGGAACTTCTTCACTGCAGTTACCTTCGATGCCATGGGACATACCCCTGCTGGGGTGATTTTGTGGCCTAGGAAATCCACCTTCTCCGCGCCGAAGGTACATTTGTCAAACTGGACGACGAGCCCATTCTCCTGCAGACGTTAGAGGACAGCCTGGACATGGTTCAGTTGCTTCTCCATTTATCTAGAAAATATAAGAATATTGTCTAAATAGCAGAGGCAGAAGGGTAAATTGCTCAGGATGCTGTCCATTAGGCGCTGGAAGGTAGCTCCAGCATTCCACAGGCCGAAGATGGAGAAGGCGAACATGATGGACCCAAAAGGCGATATGATTGCCGTCTTAGGGATGTTATCGGGATTGACGGGAACCAGAAAGTAGGCTTTGGAAGGTCCACCTTTGAAAAGATCTTTGTCCCGTGGAGGGGTCCAGTGAGGTCCTGCATGTTTGGCAGGGAGAAGCTTAGGCGCGGCCCCTGCCACCTGGTAGAGCTCGGGTCTAAAAATGTCCAGGAACTCCTATAGGAGGGAGCCATACTTGTTGGGGGAGACGGAGTAGATGATGGGTGCCCTGGGGCCCGTAGTGAGTGGACAAGAGAGGCAGGTTTCTGCGTCCAGGAGGCGCTGATGGGCTACATCCACTAGAAGCCCGTGGTGGGCCGGGAAATCTGCACCGAGGAGTGGGGTTCTGATGTCCGCGATGATGAAGGGTCAGATATAGGTCTGACCCAGGAATGTGATGGTCTGGGTCTTGGTGCCATAGGAGTGAATGGGGGTCCTATTGGCGGCTTCGAGGGTTGCTAGGGCGTCAGGGGTGCGGCTGTGGTCCTCTGCTGATGGCAGGAACACCGATTGCATGGCCCCAGTGTCGACCAGCATCTTGTGGCTGGAGATTGTTTATTTGATGTAGAATCCTTCCCTATATGTATACAAGTAAATAAAATGCAGTCTTTGACCCAAAACTGATACCTGACTGAAAATATTTTTCTTTATGGAGAATAGTAGACAATTGTACCACCACTCCTTCAAAGTTTGAAATTCCTATCTGAACAAGTAGTTTTATAATAATATTTTATCTTACCACGCTGGAGGAGTGGCATTTACACCAGGTCATTTACAAGTTTGCCCTTAATTATTCATTTTTTTCGCTTTTATCATTGCTTTATCGATTAGCGGGATTTATTGAAAAGGGACTTGTGGCAACCATAGATAGTACATGCCAACAGCATATATATGATCTGTGTGAAGACTCGGCTTATGGGAGAAAATAGGACCAATCAGCGTTCAGAATTCGCTTGAGGCAATGACGTCACAATCCTAGTATTCACTCTTACTGTGTGTACGATAATTATCCGTAGTAACTTATATCTTTATTATTCTTAAATGACAGTTTTATATGCATGCTACGAGTTTTTTTCGATCAGTTTATATATGATAAACGTGTGTTGCCTAAAAATAATGAATTTATAAAAATATAGTTTAATAAATAATGAAAACTGATGAAGTATAACACTTTTGCATACAATTTGTATGATTCATTGAACGGCTCTCAAATTTAATATTCGATTTGTAAACAAACATACGATCATAATTATCACCATTTTATTCACGGCAACTTGTAAATTTTTAGGCGTTAACGACATTAGAAAAGTAAATCGCAAGGCTATATCAAACCCTTTTTGATAAATTGTAGGCCTTTCCTAAGGGGGTGTTATGGAAGTCCGTATTTTCTGTGACTATCCTTTTCACTGAACTGTATTACAAAGTAATGAATAAATATTGTTTTTTCTTAAGTGAAAGTATATAAAATAACAACAAATAAAGTAACATGCATGTTGTTGTCAACATAATAAAGGCATCAATAAGGGGCGTCATTTTAGATTTTTTTTTGGGGGGGGGGGGGGGGGGGAACGGTTTGGTGAGCGAAGCGAGCCTAATCAGCTTGTTTATTTTTTTATATTTTTACTTTGAGCTATTATATGTTTTTTGAAGCCACATGAGCAAGTTTTTCAGCAAAATAATATACTCCTACTACTGTTTGTTCATCTCATCATCGCTGGTAGCGAGTAGACAGACATGGATCAAGAAACGTAATATTTCGAGAAATTTCATATATTTATGATTGCACATTTAAAAATGACGACCCTGGAATCAATCAATGAAACTAAAGAAATATTCTTGAATTTCAGTGCAAACTTTCAACAGTATGAGTGAAATTCTGTTAACCAAACTCAGTACTTTGAATAACATCTAATTGGGTAGAAGGGCATAGACCGCATACACAATTTTTCTTCTTCTATGTCGTGAATTCTTCAACATGTTAATGAGGTTCTAGGCCAGATGTTACACCCGACAAATCCTTCTATAGGGAGGAGCTACCAGCCCTTTCACAAGGACAGACGAGTAAGGTACCACGCTAAATTTTAGCTACTTTATTACGAAAATAAATATTGACTTTACTAACGAAAAATACATGAAGAAATTGAAATAATGAAATGCAATTCACTGTTCGAAGAACACACAAAATGGTCCCGCGGTTACGTTGCCACGTGAACTCTGCTAAAGCACGACAAAATCACTTAAATTTACAAAACAGAACACTGAAACATTATCCCTGATACTTGGGCTTTCTGTAATCACCACCAATTCCTAGCTACAAACAGGGATGGCAAAGATCAAACAAGATTACTCACATGTTACTTGGTCACGTACAACACACCACCTTATCACGTCACACTCACGCACAGCCTCGCTGGACTGTTCCCTCAAGGTCTTTTACAAATGGGACTATAGAATTGAAAATGAGCCAACGTGCGGGCTCCTTTTATAGCCGCGAGGGCTAGTGAATTACACTGCAATTAAAATAATTAAAAATGGTTTCAATTTCCAAATCTACTCAGAAATTTACGTAGCACAATTAGTGAGTGTGTGCTACTCGGGACCCAAAGACAACGAAACAATAACTCATACACATAACATAAGAACCATTCTCCCGCTTGGCGCCAATTTCTACTATGGACTCTGAAAAGGTAGGTGGTCGGGCGGGAATTTATCGCGGGAAAAGCTGTGGACAGGCTTTTTTCGCGACAATGTAAATAAAGTAACATTTTCAAGTACTTCATCTTGTATATACTTATATACTAATATATGAAATAACATTTAAAGAAGAAAAGGTCAGGTTTTGGGAAAAACGGCCCTCCCCCCTCAAATAAATAAAAGTCTGGGTACTGGCCCGTGAATTATTCATATTCTACTTCAGGCTTACACACTGGGGACGTTGCAACCTTCTAATGGCCATGCAGTAATTGAGGAATCGAAAGATGTGACAGTTTGCTGAAAAAGCCAATAGTTCTTTAATTCCTGGATGAGTAGCCAGAACAACTGCAAAAATCCATACAGTCGCCCCTTTTTCAACAAAAACTAACCTAACTATTACTACCTATAGACCTAAACCTATTCAAACCTTCCATCTTATTGTTTCAAAGCGCTGAATGACTTTGTAGTCCCAGTGCTTGGCACAAGCCTAAATTCAATATTCAATTAAATTTTTAATATGTTCTTAATGAAATCATCATATGCAATTTAATGTTTGAAAAAGGCTATATGTTGTATGTGGATTTTCGTTTTATTAGAGTACATGCTTACACATTTCAATTCCATCCAGATGCAATTAACGCTAGTTGATTGATACTGTTTTAAATACAAATTTTTTTTTTCCAATCTATATCAAAATAGGATCGAGATGGAGATACCTGTCTTATTTATTTCTTAAAATACCAATCTTAATATACTATAGACTTGGACTTTCCTTATCAAGCAAAGTTCAAGGCTTTTAACATATTTTTATATATAAATTTTGCCTGTATTTAATGGTGATAGTTTGATTTCAACATACAACACACACACACATACACAAACACATATTTTTTTTTTCTCTAAAAGTTCATTTGACTGCAATTACTAACTGCACCTATGAGGGAGGCCTTGTTATGATAATTTATTGACATATTTCTTGTTTCATAACACATGCTTAATTCTTTATTTCTAATAAATCTCCGTTCAGTATAAACAGTATATAACGCAGTTTTAACATCCTTTCTCAATTAAGCAATATCTGGACCCAAGAATAGAAGGGGCGTGATATCTAAATCATCTATGATTTTGACCCCCTACACCAAGGAATATTTTGGGGAAATGCTGGAATAGATTTTGTAAACCTTGACGCCATCTTTCGCCAATATTTGATGATCTATAGATATTTTTATGTGCAATTAGTGCCTCAAGTGCAGGTGCAGAAAGATCTTTTAGTAGGCTAAAGTTGATTAAGAATTATCATAGGTCTACAATGACCGAGGACCGTGTGTCAGGCATAGCCCCAATTAATACTGAAAGGGCTAAAGCTGAATCCATTGACTTTGAAGCAGTGATCACAAGATTTAGTAAAAGAAAGATTAATCTATAATGTGTATATTTGTATTTTGCAGTATGTGATATTCTAAATCTTGTATGCATTCCGTTGAGCATTTATAAATGGTTAAAATTTGAATTAATTTAATTTTTAAACTAGATATATATTAAGTAAATTTGCGGTATTATAAAACTACAAAAGGAGGTCTAAGAACGCCCTTCAGAGAGAGAACTCCGAGAACTCAACCAATCAACAATAAAGCTTTGTAACAAAAATCTCATTACTCAACCAATCAACAATACGGTATTTGTAACAAAAATCCCATTACTTAACCAATCAACACGGCACTTGTAACAAAAATCCCATTACTCATCCAATCAACAATAAAGCCTTGTAACAAAAATCCTATTACTCAACCAATCAACAATGCAACACTTGTAACAAAAATCCCATTACTCAATCAATCAACAATACAACACTTGTAACACAAATCCCATTACTTAACCAATCGGCAATACAGCTAAACATTCAAATGTCTCAAGGACGAGTATGATGCAGAATAGTCTCAGTTGGCTTAGTGTCAGACTTAGGCCAAATTCACATAAATGACAAACAAACAAACAAAAAACAACTTTGAATAAGTGGATGGAAAGTAATTTCTGTTACGAGTTAAAAGCTTGCAGTTAACCTGGTATACAACTGATTGTATATTTCATATGAAAAAGACAGGATATTAAAACTTACTAGCAAATGGGGAGAGAATGAACTAAATTCTTAGCGGGTATTACATCTTTTAAGAATCCAAGATGCAAGATTATAGATTGTTTAATAAATCCACAATTTTAAAAATAAAATTGTATATACAAGATATTTCAAAGTTCAAATCCTGGTTGCAGGAAAATTAGTTTTGACCTCCAGTATAGCCTACATATCTTTAAAGAACATTTTTTTTTTTTTTAATTCTATACATTATTTAACTCAATAAAATCGATTTATAAGACCCAAGTAACACATAGAACCAGTGCTGTGGGATATTAAGGTTAACGGAATGAATAAAGAATAAAATAAACATAACACATTTATCCTTATGGCTACTCATCCAAGAATTATAGAACTATTGGCTTTTTCAGCAAATTGCCACATCTTTCGATTCCTCAATAACTGCATGGCCATAAAAAGGTTGCAACGTTCCGAGAGAAAAGGTCTAAAGTAGAATATAAATAATTGAAGGGCAGACCTATGGCCCTACAATTTATCGAAAAGAATTTGATATAGCTTAGCGATTTACTCTTTAGTGTCGTTAACTCTAAATATTCGAGAGCCGTGCAATGAATCATACAAATAACATACAAAAGTGTTATACTTCATCTGTTTTCATTATTCACTAAACTATACTTTTATAAATGCATTATTTTTAAGCAACACAAGTATTTCACAAATAAACTGATAAAAATACTCGTAGCATGCATATAGAATTTTCATTTAAGAATGATAAAAATATAAATTACTAAGGATAATTATTGTACACACAGTAAGAGTGAATACTAGGATCGTGACGTCATTGCCTCAAGCGAATTTTGAACGCTGATTGGTCCTATTTTCTCTCATAAGCCGAGTCTTCACACAGATCACAAATATGCCTACCAGCCATCGCCAAGGACACTGTCAGTCACGCCTCTCGGCTCTCTTCATCAGTAGCTAATAAGGTTTGAAATATCAAGTAATAAGTGAGTGTGCTCATGCTCAGACCTCCTACCATCCTGTGACTTACATGAGGTCGTAACTGTGGAGAATTTTATTTCCATCACCCTAAAACAATGCGTATCAACTCTTTTTCAACATTTACTTCCCTCCCTTTAATAAAATAAATATTCTTAAAATAATGTTGTGTTGTAATCTGCTAAAATAAGGAGAAATTTTTAATATAAAATATTCCTACCTTTTATGTGGCTACGCTGCTCACTGCCATAGGGGCCTCGACTAACAAAAACTGGTATGGTTCGGTCGCAAGGTTTCTAGAAAAGATGTCTGACTGGAACACAAATGGGACCGCCAAGACAGAGAGAGGTGTTATATTGCAGATTATTCCATTCAGTGCAATATAGTGTCATTGTGAGTCAATTAACCATATACATATATTTAGTGTGGTGTTGTTCAAGATGTCTTGGATGTTTATTCACTGTTGTGTAAATCATTACATAGCATTAGTGGCCAATAATTTGCAGTCTGAGAACTATGTATATAAGAGTGTGCAGTGTGCCCACATAATTATGATTTGGATCATGTTTCAGGTATCGCCGAGACATAGATATAGAGAGGAGAGGTTGGACACCGTATTAACAGCCAAAGCAGTCTGTGACGTTCACTGCCTGGAGCCATAGCTATGCGATAATTCTTATGTAAACAATGGCGCAAACCCATACAATCGTATGGGAAACCCTGTACTCTTTAAAACGTGTTTTCTCGGATCTCCGCCAAGACTGACAAATGAGTTGTATACACCATTTATTATATATGATATGTACTGTATGCAGATGTAAAAATATTTAATTTTGGTGGTATATTTCCTCTTCGGCTAAGCCATAAAGTTTTGTAGATATGGCAACTACATTATAGTTATTTTCTCAGTAGTCTTTAATGAATGGTAAATTATCTTTGCAGGATTTACCAATGACTATGTGTACTACATGTAAAAATAAAAATTCTAAATCTGTCTGCTGTACTAGTTTGTACACACATGTCCAATATAGTTGACCAATTTGTCGAAATTATTTGCCTTTCTTTTCAACAAACTTCCAGTCCTGTTTTACTCTAGAGACAGAACTAATTCACGTTATCAGGTTTGAGAACTTATTGATAACATGCACTAAAAAGGGTAAAATACCGAATGACCACCTCTACCGTAGCACAACCACCTATATTTATATCTGTCTATCTATCCATCCATCTATCTATCTATTCTATCTATATAGATAGATAGATAGACATGAATTTTTATTACATCACCAGGATTCATATACAAGCGTTAAGCTATAAATGTCCTTTGATATCCAGTTCGCTTTACCTAGGAATTAATATATTTTCATATATGTAAACCGAAGGAGAATTTTGTTATTGTTAATAATTCGTCTTTTCATGGATTCGCACCAGCGCACAGAGGAGAAATCAGGACTTCGGTGACGTCTTTACAAGTTGGCCGTGTCGGCAAAGACGTCACTGAAGTCCTGATTTCTCCTCTGGTGCGAATTCATGAAAAGACGAAATTATTAAAAAGAAAAAAATTCCCCTTCGGTTAACATATAAGAAAATATATTAATTCCTAGGTAGAGCGAACTGGATATTAAAGGACATTTGTAGCTTAATGCATGTAGTATATCAATCACGGTGATGTAATAAAATTTCATCTCTCATCTCTCTCCGTCTCTCTCTCTCTCTCTCTCTCTCTCTCTCTCTCTCTCTTTATATGTAATATATATATATATATGATATATGTATATATGTATATATGTATATATATATATGTATATATATTGTATATATGTATATGTATATATGTATATATGTATGTATATATATATATGTATATATGTATATAATGTATATATATATATATGTATATATATATATGTATATATATATGTATATATAAATATATATGTATATATATATGTGTATATATATGTATATATATATGTATATATATATATATGTATATATATGGATATATATATATATATAATATATATATATATGTATATATATATATATATATATGTATATAATGTATATATATATATATATGTATATATATAGATAATATATATTATATATTATATATATGTATATATATATATATCTACATATATATATATATATATATGTATGTATATATATATATATATATATATATATATATATATATATATATATATATATATATATATAATTCCAAGTCTACGGTCTCAGCGATACCTGAAACAAGACCCAAATCATAATATATCGGTACATTGCATGCGCTAACGCATTGTTCTCAGAGTGCAAATGATTACTACATCCTCTCTGATGTTTTCATGCGAAAGAACACCATCGTCTGATGAGTAGGCTGACCTTAAGGAGCCCACAGCAGGCGCCTTCTCCAAAGTTTTCCTATTTTAAAAAAGATTTTTCTGTAGCGATGACGTCGTTGAAATCGGGTTTCCTAGAATGAGTCACTGGGTGAAGGTTTTGCCACCCCATCTACGAAAGATTATCGCAATGACATGCATTCATACATACATACATATATGCAGTGGAATTTTTCAAGGGCGGAAGCAATGATACTTTCTGGAGTTCTTCTTCTCTCTCCCTCTCTTTCTTTCCCTCCTTTCCTAAATGTGTCTCCTTTCCCTTTCCTTTAAATTTGTAGTCTTAAATAAATCATATTTTTGCCTACAAAGTGTTCTATAATAATTCCCTCTTAGCTCACAGGTTAGAAATTTAATTATTTATTCATTTACACCATATTCATTTCACCTGCAACCAATCTGTTCCCGTAGTGGGGACTGCAGTTGATATTAATAACTGTTTGCGTGGTATAAATACGTTGCAAAAGGAGTTGATGGAGACGCGAAGGGGTAGGAAACTGTTCATCGTAGGCGAGCATAAATCTGATTATTTTACTGCAGTTGTGACGTTAGGAGAGTAAGGGCGAGGAAGAGATTGGTGAGCACAAATGCATAATTCAGAAGTGTTAGTTAGGAGACATAGAGAAGGTGAGATAGGTGACGGGGTACTAGGCATATTGGAAAGTGAGGGTTTTATTATCCCAAGGATAATAAGAAGAGAATGGCCCTTTATCTATATATAAAGGAATTCGATGTGCTTTCTTTGTGCGTGTGAGTGTGGAGCAGCTGATGTTGTGAAGTATTTACAGCAGTGACTCTCAAACTCTTTTGTCTTGTCTCTTCTGCATTATGTATAGATCCCACGGCCCCCTCCTCCTGAAATTTTTGCCATCTATAAAAATACAACAATATGTGTCTATTTGATACCCATCCCATTATATTTCATTGCTTACACGAGTATATGGATGAGTGATAGATTTTTGTTTCATTGCTGTTATATTTGATAAATATTCACTGTTTTTTTGCAATTCTGCAAATAACATGAAAGATAAAGACAAATAATAGGCACCATCTGGCAACCCTGCTTGCGGCCCCCTTGGTAGCTTCGGGCACCCCCATAGAGGGGCACGCCCCCCAGTTTAAGAATCACTGATTTACAGCAGGGGTTTTATCCATGATTCAACAGTTAAAGTTGGAATGTGGTAGTGACCGTTGTCACTGCGTTGTTTTAATCTGGAGTAACTCCTTGGGTACATACATACCTACATATGAATAACTTGATCACGAAGTATATAAAACGTGATGCTATGTGTAAATAAAGGTGATGCCACGGAGGAAAACTGAAAGGCGAGAAAGCCAAGAACTTATACATATATATAAACATACATACTGCATACACATACACAGTTCCCTACTTGTGCGTATCTCCATCAACTCCTCTTGCATCGTATTTACCACACTAGCAGTTAATATCAACTTCAGTCTCCAATACGGGAACAGAGTTGCTCTAAAATAATAGATACTTCCTAACCTGTTCGCTTACAGGGAATTCTAATGGCATAAAAACCCCCTAAAATAATTTTCCCACCATAAATAATTTCCCCCAAAAACATCTGCGATAAAGTCATCGTTGTGAATCCATAAAGTACCCTAATAAATTAAGAAGGTTTTGCAATGAAAAAGGTGCAATTACACCAAGGAATATTTACAGAAAATGCATGAAAACTTAACATAAAGTTTTTCGTTAAATAAGTGGCATCTAGTGTTTCCGTCTCTCTCTCTCTCTCTCTCTCTCTCTCTCTCTCTCTCTCTCTTTTCTGTTGCCTCCTATCTGCTGATTCTCTTAGCAGCTATAATGGCTTTCTATGATTTCCACTTGTAGAAGACTCTGATCCATTTGAATTACCAAGGAAGGCCGAGAGCCGGGATCTCCTTGAGAAGTATTCCTTGAAAAAGGGTCAATTATTCAGAGCCATCAAAAGCTTCTATGATGAACGCGAAGCGTGTTAGGAAATCTAGACAGGAGAGTGGCAGGTTAGGGACAAAAGTGTTTCATGTCTCCTGGACTGTTTATCACCTTTAGAGGGAAGGGAGATAAGAAGACAGTGCAAAGTTCTGGGATAAGAAAAATGGGTCTGAATTCAGTGGTCGATTGCAGATGTTTGCATGCGATGCAATGACTATTGTGGATGGTGAAGATATACTGCAAAAGTAAATGGGAAAATTTGAAAATGTTCGATATATGAGAAAGCTCCTTGCAGTGAAAAAAAGATAAATTATACACTTATACAATAAATATCTAAAAGAATAAAAAAGATGAACATACAATTACATAAGCATAAATATCTCTCTCTTACTCTAACTTTCTCTCTCGTGCGCGTGTGCGAGCGTACAGAATAAGAATCTAAAACTATATATATATAAAATATGCCTGTTACATAATATGTATAAAAAATTTATCTCTCTCTCTCTCTCTCTCTCTCTCTCTTGCAGAAAAAAGACAGATGACGTATTTATAGAATAACCTAAAATTATATATATGCAAAAAATCAACATGCATGCTACATATAAAAATGTTAGGAAAATCGCTAAAAATGATCTTCAATCTTGTCTTCTGTTTGTGCCAACTCTTCGTAGATGGGGTGGCAAAGCATTTCTCAAGAGTCTCATTCTGGGAAAACTTAACATCGACGACGTCATAGCTACAGAAAATTCCTCTTTCAATCTAGGAAGGCTTTGGAGATGGCGCCCGGTGCGGTGAGGGAACCCTAGGTCAGCCCAGAGTAAAAGTATATATTCGCCGCTCAACGGAACCTTCACCCAGAAAAGAAGGCCTGTCTTTCTAGGAAGAATTGCTTCGGATACTCGACCATGAAGTCTATTGGATCAAAAAATTTATTTTCCGACATGAAGCGCATTTCCCCCCCTCTTTTTCGTTATCTGTTAAAGAAAAATATTGAGATGGCTTTGTCTGTCAGTCAGCACTTTTTCTGTCCGCCCTCAGATCTTAAAAATTACTGAGGCTAGAGGGCTGCAAATTCGTCATCCACTCTCCAATTATCAAACATACCAAATTACATCCTTCTAGCCTCCGTAATTTTTCTATCTTTTTTAAGGTTAAAGTTATCCGTGATCGTGCACCGTTATAGGACATGCCACCACCTGGCCGTGGCTGAAAGTTCCATGGGCCGCGGCACATGGAACATATACGTTGTACAGAAAACTCGATTGAGCCGAAGAAAGTTTGGCGCATTTTTTACTTGTTTCTTCCTTCAACCAGTGTCGTTTCAAGGTTTTGGGCTCAATATTGAAGGACCATGAAATGCTCATGAAAGCCAGAGAGACGATTTGCTTTAAAAAGTGAATAACATATTGGAGCTTTCAAAGGGAACTTTCTTATGACTTTAGGAGTAAGCTTCGGAGTTATCAGTTAGTTAGAGGTGACTCAGGTCAGCCAAAAAAGATCTGTTGCTATTTTGGAATATTGAACAGGAATGACTGTGTATCTGTTTGAAAGCGTAAAGAGAGGTTTTACGCTATATATGCATTTGATCTTGATAATTTCCTGGACATATCCTGACTGGGAAGTCCAGTGCTCATTCTAAAATAATGGCTGTCAACCGGCTCCACACAACCAGCCAGAGGAAACCATGGCAAAGGATTATTTAGATATTTCGCGAACTCGTAAATGCATTAGCATTGCGATTGTAATTAGTCAAGCAATCCCCGGAGTGCTTAGATCCGGGACATCTGCCGTTTAAATAAGAGGTGGAAGATACGTTGGTTTTGGGACACGTCATCGACAGCATCATTTAGTTTTTATTTTCAGGTTAATAAATCATCAACCACGTGATATTAGCATTTAATAGGAACTCAAAGACAGTGGGGCATACTTCCTAAGGGGTGGGACATTGGAGGCTGGTTCCTTTGAGGCAGGTGTGGCCAGACTTTTGGACTCCGAGATCTACTCTAAAGACTGAAGTTCTTTTACGATCTACCATACTATTTACATAATCGCATATTATTACCTGGGGGAAACAATTGCAAATAGTGCTATAGTACGATAAAACATGAGTACAATTGCCTCACGCACACACACACACACACACACACATATATATATATATGTATCACTTGAGTTACAAATGTTCTTTAATATCTAATTCGCTCTACCTCGGAATTGATATATTTTCATATATGTACCGAAAGTGAATTTTTAGTTGATAATAATTTTGTCCCCCCATGGGATCGAACCACCGTCCAGTGGTCGGGAAACGAAATCAGAAACGGACAGTGACGCTATCGAGTCGGCCAGCAGTGAGGCTATAAGTTTATATAGATTCTGACCATTACAAATCACCATCGATCTCGGTGTTTTCGTAATTAGAATCGATATGAAACCCCCACAACCATGCTTGCCGATTCGAGTGTTTGACCAATGTAGCCTTGTTATGAATACTTATCACATCACCGTGATTCATATAAATAATTCGAGCTACAAATGTCCTTTAATATCTAATTCGCTCTACCCCGGAATTGATATATTTTCATATATGAACCGAAGGGGAATTTTTAGTTGATAATAATTTTGTCCCCCCATGGGATCGAACTACCATCCAGTGGACGGGAAATGAAATCAGAAACTGACAGTGATGCTATCAAGTCAGCCAGCAGAGAGGCTATAAGTTTATATCGATTCTGACCATTACAAATCACTGTCGATCTCGGTGTTTTCGTAATTAGAATCAATATGAAACCCCCTCAACCATGCTAGCCGATTCGAGCGTTTGACCAACATAGCCTTGTTATGAATACTTATCACATCACAGTGATTCATATAATTCCTTTGAGCTACAAATGTCCTTTAATATCTAATTCACTCTACCTCGGAACTGATATATTTCCATATATGTACCGAAGGGGAATTTTTAGTTGATAATAATTTCGTCCCCCCATGGGATCGAACCACCGTCCAGTGGACGGGAAATTAAATCAGAAACGGACAGTGATGCTATCGAGTCGGCCAGCAGAGAGGGTATAGGTTTACATCGATTCTGACCATTACAAATCACCATCGATCTCAGTGTTTTTGTAATTAGAATCGATATGAAACCCCCTCAACCATGCTAGCCGATTCAAGCGTTTGACCAACGTAGCCTTGTTATGAATACTTATCACATAACCGTGATTCATATAAATCATTCAAGTTACAAATGTCCTTTAATATCTAATTCGCTCTACCTCGGAATTGATATATTTTCATATATGTACCGAGGGTGAATTTTTAGTTGATAATAATTTCGTCCTCCCATTGGATCGAACAACCGGCCAGTGGACGGGAAACAAAATCAGAAACGGACAGTGATGCTATCGAGTCGGCCAGCAGAGAAGCTATAAGTTTATATCGATTCTGACCATTACAAATCACCATTGGTCTCGGTGTTTTTGTAATTAGAATAGATATGAAACCCCCTCAACCATGCTAGCCGATTCAAGCGTTTGCCTAATGTATCCTTGTTATGAATACTTATCACATCACCGTGAATCATATAAATTATTCGAGCTACAAATGTCCTTTAATATCTAAATCGCTCTACCTCGGAATTGATATAATTTCATATATGTACCGAAGGTGAATTTTTAGGTGATTATAATTTCGTCCCCTTCTCTGCTAGCCGACTCGATAGCGTCACTGTCCGTTTCTGATTTCCCTTCCCGTCTACTGGATACCGGATGGTGGTTCGATCCCATGGGGGAACGAAATTATTATCAACTGTAGCTCGAATGATTTATATGAATCACGGTGATGTGATAAGTATTCATATCAAGGCTACGTTGGTCAAACGCTCGAATCGGCTAGCATGGTTTAGGAGGTTTCATATCGATTC
>NC_087207.1:83159154-83204154 GCF_015104395.2 Macrobrachium nipponense
TTCCAAGAGTGGTGACAGCACTGGCATGTATAGAGTTCATGAAGATACATTAATAAACAATAAAAAATAATCAGGGCTACCGAAAGTAAATCTATCTTTCCGTGATCTCTGTCTAATGATATATGAGCTGCGGCCCAACAAAACTTTCAGCCTGTCCTACATAGTTGCCAGACGCACGATCATGGCTAACTTTAACCTTAAATGAAATAAAAACTACTGAGGCTAGAGTGCTGCAATTTGGAATGTTTGATGATTGGAGGGGGGATGATCAATATACCGATTTACAGTCCTCAAACCTCAGTAGTTTTTAAGGTCTGAGGGCGGATAGACAGACAAAGCCATCTCAATATTTTTCTTTTACAGAGAACTAAAAGCATTGCTTCTCGATCTTCAGGAATCATCAAAATTAACACTAACGAATAATATATAAATTCGATCATAAACTCAGCATCTTCATCCTCGAATAAAAAATCCCGTAGAACTTATTACTAACTTTTCCAAAACTTGAACGTCAATAAAGTGACTAGCGGTGTAGCAATAACTGATAGCATCCCGAAGAAAAAATCCCATGGATATATTACGCGCTTATCTGATTAGTTCAGGGTTGCCAGAAGTTGATAAAGATGCGTCTTGCACGATGGAATAAATATTCTATATAGAATATGATACTAGATTTAATTCAGCATGTCATCAATAAAAAAAAAACCCAAACAATTATATTTAAATCAACAGAACGACACAATTCGGTCAGTCACCCACTCACAGGGGGAGAGAGACGTTTACGAAAACTTTAAGCTCAGTCTTAAATAACAGCAAAGCAGACTAGAAAACCTATTGTTGAGTGTTTGTATGTATGAATAAAGATAAATGGCTCGCCCAGCAATCCCCTGATTGCTAGGTTCAGTTCGTTTTTGCTCTCCGTTTTCTGTTCCTGATTCCGGTTTTCTTCTTGCAAGGTGCAGGTCTGTCGCTGACGTCATTGTTCTGTTTTTGAGGCTAGATAAAATGTATTTAGCTGCCATTCCTAATGCCCTTTGTAATAACAGAAAAAATATATGTGGCCTAGTTTACATAACCATTTGGACATACATGCTACATTCGATTTTTAATTCAATCTAAGATTGAACATTATTATTATTTATTATTATTATTATTACAAGCAGTTACTTCTCTTAGGAACCTGAATCTTGCAATAATTATCACGACACAGAAAAAAAAAGGTCGTCTCTGAAGCATTAAAAATTTCACAAAAGTCTTTAGTCTGAAGATTTATAAATAAAGAAAATGTAATTAATGATTATTATAATGGTTAGTATTTCAGGGAAAGGACACACTTAGGGTTCGTGGCCTGAGTTAACAACTGCGCCACCTATTGCAGGTAGAAAACAAACGGCACATACGCGCTTGTTTACATGGCATATTCAGAGGATAATGCTTGGGAAAATATAGATAGAAATGGTTTTTCTTAAATTGCCAAGAAATTAATTTAAACATGAATTACGGAGAAAAAAGATATTTATAAGACCGCACAAGAATACCATATTCCGAGCCATTCCTTCTTAAGCGGTAAAAGCGCTAAATAAAAAAAATAAATTAATTTATTTTTTAAGTAAAGTGATTCACAAATTGATTTTAAATAAATTTATACGAATATCCTGGAGAATCGCATAAGAATACCATATTCCACGCCATTCCTTCTTAAGCGGTAAAAGCGCTAAATAAGAAAAGTAAATTAATTCATTTTTTAAGTAAAGTGATTCACAAATTGATTTTAAATAAATTTATACGAATATCCAGGAGAATCGCAGAGTCTTATCTCTCTAAGACAAACTGTCGGACGAAATGCAATACAGAACTACCGGCAGCAAATGAGCTGTGGTATGGACCATAGATATAGAGAGGAGAAGAATTTTGAACGAGAACTAAACGACCGATCGCGTGCACGTAAAGAAGCCATTGTTATGCGATTGTTCTCAGAGATGACATCGGTATCAACTGCGGAGACCAGCGGCAAAAAAGCACTTCTGTCACCCAATGCTGGGTCATCATCAACTGTGTCAATTACTGTCTGGAACAAGTTCACAAAAGAACATGGAATCACATTTCACAAGTAAGAGACCTGTTTTCATTCATGAGAATCTTTATGATTGCTGAAATAACCCCAAGTAAACGTGGGTTAGATCACTGTCAACTACACTCCTGCTTTTATATCTAATAAAATACGTAATGAATGTTCTAATAAGCTCGTTATTAAAGCAGAGGTGACTGTCTATCCATGGTACGCGCCTACAGCTCATAAAATATTCCAAATGACGAATTGTATAGAATAAAAGTGGCTCAGTGTGACGAAATCGACCCGAAAGGTCACTGGCATGTAGGGTTACCATCAGTCCTCACAACCATGGTTATGCCTGACAATTTTTCTTACTACCTGTACAACAATGTAGGCTGCATAGGCTATAGTAGATTCACATCAACCTCGCATCTGATGTCTATAAGCCAGTCCCTTACGACGCTCCTGATTGGCTGTTGATAGGCCAATATCAGGCTGGAAACTCTCAGTCTCTCGAAAGAGTTTCCAGCCCTGTGATTGGCTTATCAACAGCCAATCAGGAGCGTCGTAGGGGACTAGAGACTGAGAGTTTCCAGCCCTGTGATTGGCTTATCAACAGCCAATCAGGAGCGTCGTAAGGGACTGGCCTAGATATCACATGCACGGTTGAACCGGGTTGATGTGAATCTACTATAGTATCGTGAGGCCTAGATCCAGGCCTGCTGCAGTTTTAAGTGTTAATGAAATATCGGGTAGTGTTATTTACATGTTATCAATAAGTTCTCAAACCTGGTATGGAGAGGACTCTGCTGAATTTCATCTGCCAGAACACTCAAAGGTAGTATTCATCATATTACTATTATCATTTTTACTAAAAGGAAACTTCAGATTCATACTACGTAATAGCTAGTCTACCGGGGTTGATCATCAAATAACAAAGTGGAGACTACCCTAGCTTAACCTTAGCTTGGCAAAGGTAGCCTAACTTGGCATAAACTAAAGGAATGCTGATTTTTCAATCTGTCCTCCACAGACTATGAAATACAGCTCAAGTCTTGGCCAGCTATGAAAGTCTGAAGTTTTTCTCACAGGCTAGCCTATCTAAGGCATATTCTACCAAAGTATATTTTCAAACCTGCTGGTATGCAGTGTGAAAATTTCGTTTATAAGAAACTTTTGTAGCCAAAGGACCAAAGTGCCATGTATGGCACAAACTCAAAACATGTTCATTGAGCACTCTTTAATGATTTTTGGTGCTGTATGACTTGTTTGCCACAAATCAAGGCAGGAAAACTACTTAGCAAAAAGTCTCTTTTACCTTACTCAAATTTTGGTCCATAGAGGTTAATGGAGTCCTCTATTCATAATAGAAGCCTATTCAGAATTATTTAACTTTTAATTTTCTTTACTTGAACAAATACTTTTATGCACAGTATTGTTAGATTTCGTCCAAGAAATAATAAAATTTCTCTTTATCAAGAAAAATGTACTTAGAACTTATAAAAACCCTGGATTTTCAATACTTTATATTTCTCTATACAATCGCAATTCTTAAGTGAAAATTTAAACTTATGATTTTGTATTGAATGTTGTATTGGAATTTTTGAAATATCAAAAGTTAATCAAACTAAATTGCTATTCAGAACTATATATATATATATATACTATATATATATATATATACATATATACATATATACATATATATATATATATATATATATATATATATATATATATATATATATATATATATATATAATTTGGATAGCATCTGGATTACAATGATACAGCTTTCAAAATATATATTAATGTCACAAATGGAGACTGTATTTTCTGTATATCATTAATTATATTATCATTAGTTGTTGGGCAAAGCTATTTAGTACTTCAAGAAATACGTACATGCCTGCTAAAAAAAATCTGAATCAGTTGTTTATATTTTGCTAGATGACACCAAATGTGCCAATGTAACGCATTGAAAGTTTACCTCTCTTGGTATTCTTAACATTAAATACCAGTGAAAATTAATGATGATCATTTTATTATCCATATTAGTAGGATTATATCTATCTATGCTTTGAATGCTTAACAATGAAAATCTATTTAAAAAATAATTGTAATTCCCGGGAAATCCCAGAATTATTTTCTAAATGTCATGAAATCTCGGGGTCCTAAATCGGGCTCAGACTGGAAACCTTAATAGTGACCTTGCCTAAAATGAGCTTGTTTCACTTATCTCGACCAACAGTAGGCTACAAACTAGTGAATATTGGCTGATAGGTATCAGGCTATTGAACCTATGCTATTATTAATATCATATTATATATATGCCTATGTCTGAAACTTATTTTTTTTATAAGGGAGGACAGCGTTGGAGATGACAATTATTTTACCATATTGTGTCAGTTTGATCCATGAATAAAGAACAATAATCAGTTCTGCCTCCCAAGTAAAACAACCCATGAAATTCATGGTGGAAAGAAAGGCACATAACGTCGAGAAATTGGTCAACTATATTGCTCTACCAACTACAGCAGACAGAATTGAAATTTTTATTTCTGCATGTAGTACGCATTGTCCTGGGTAAATGTTGCAAAGATAATTTACAATTCATTAAAGACTGCTGAGAAAATAACCATAATGTAGTTGCCATATCTACAAAACTTTATGGCTTAACCGTGGAAGATATACCAGGAAAATTAAATATTCTTATTTCTGCATACAGTACATATTGTATATAGTAAACGGTGCATAAATCATATTTTGACAGGTTTGACGGACATCCAAGAAAACACGTTTTAAAGAGTGCAGGGTTTGCCTTTAGATCGTATTGGTTTGCGCCATTGTTTACATAAGAATTATCGCATAGCAATGGCGCCAGGCAGTGCACGTCACAGATTGCTTTGGCTGTTATACGGTGTCCAACCTCTCCTCTCTCTATCTATGGAATGGAGCCCCCGCTAGGGTGGCCATTTCTAAATTTCCATAAAGGACACCTCATACATAAATATATATAGATATATATATATATATATATATATATTATATATGTATGTATGCATGTATACGTGTATATATATATATATATATATATATATATATATATATATATATAGTATATTGTATATAATATAATTAAATATATATTCTATAACATTTTGTAAAAAGTTTATAGCTATTTTTTGGGTGGTGATTGAGAAATTTTCTTTATGATCGGTAATTACCTTAGATGGAGAAACATTCCTTGGAATTGGTAATTATCTCCGTAGGTTTACTTTTATAATTTCTTTGTTTGAATTTGTTTCCTTTTAATTTGTTTGTTTTTTTAATTTAATTCCGGTATGTTTAATTAATGTTTGAGGCTTTATTTTTCCTAAATCACTGTAAATAAAATTGTGCTAATTAACTGACCTCAACCTTCGTTGTGCAAACCAGAGTAAAGAGGAGTTAAAGATAACTACTAACTACCTAATTTTCTGAATATTCCGAGCCAAACAAACTCTACGAAGAACCTCGAAGTCACGGTCGGAAGGGAAAAGCAGTCCAACACCAACCGTCAAGGAGTGATTACTCTCCCTCACCTCACCTTACCTTTGGATATTCAATGGATTTATATTCTTCGTCGTAGTGCTGGACATTTACTTCAGGACAACACACGATGGGAATCATTGTGTCAGTGCTATGAATACTGAGTGTAATACCATGAAGAATTAAATTAACTCTGCACCTCGTCTGATGAATGTGGAGGCGACCTCCTCTATTTCATCCTATGAAGTCACTATAAGGTGGGTCATTGTATTGATTGGCACAATAGTAGTGGCATTTCTTGGTGACTTTTATCATCCTCAAGTCAAAAAATAAATAAAGCCTTGAACACAGTAATTGAAAATCGCTCGTGAAACTAGGTTTGTTTATAGGCTACTCTAATTAAAATTATCAATTGTCGACCATAAATTGCTTGTTTATTGACATTCGGCCTTTTAACATATATTCTAAGTGATGCCTTCATCACATATATTTAATTTGTTAATTAGGTCAAAATATGATTAAAATTGTTGGCTATTGATTTGCAATTTTAGAAATTAATATTTTATTGAGACTAGTTTGGAAGTGAATTTAATTTGTTGATCCGCCTTTATCTATTGTGAAAATTTTAGTGTAGTCAAAAATTATATTCATATTTCATTTAAACAATTTTATACAAATTCTGGTTTCCAATTTGAATTGGGTGGTTAAAGATTTATTTATCTTTTAGGGCTGGCTCAAGGTGGAGTGGAAAGCTTGGGACAGGAGTATATCTGCCAATGCTTCTAGGTTTGCTGACCAGAAGCAGTTACTACTCCAAGTGAACTAGCATCAACTGACAACCAACTACATATTATAAATTTCTCAAAATGATTTAGAATCTACAGATGTTAGTTTCTGTATTCCAAATAAATATTTGTTTATAACATGGTCGTTTGTCCTAAGTGATTTTTTCTGCTCATGGCGACCGTGACAGGACTGAGGATGTTGGTTGTTAAGAGTTGCTGCTGGTTCGCTTCCAAGCTAGTCAGACGAGGTGTAATTTAACTTTTATATTTCCTTGGTTAAATTTTAAGATTACGTATATTTCCATTACCGTTTTGACTTTATTTGGCTTTATATTCTTACTGAAACTGGTACCAAGATGACGGACTTATTGATTAAATCACGAAAATATGTTAGAAAGTCCGTTACTGAAATTTACAATAAGAAGGATCAGTTTTCATCATATAGTGATATTGAACGTTCTACACTGAAACTGAGGCTTGAAGAGCATTTCACGAAATTATCTGACTTAGATTCTAAAATACAAACTTCAAAGTTTTCTACGGACTGTGATGGAGCTGCTTTGGAAGTTGAGCTTGATGCATGTGAACAGTACAAAACTAAAATTCAAGAGAGCATCTCAACTTTACAAAATTTACCTCAGGTTCGGCATACTGCCTTATAGATAATCAGTCACATCAGTCCTTGTTTTAAAGAGTCCTCATGCTCCTTTACCAACCTTCAATAATAGTACTGAAGGCGAAGATCTTGGGAAGTTTTTTGTAGAATTTGAACAAACTCTTTCAAAGTTTAAGTTCCCAGAATATGATAAGTTATTGTTGTTAAACAACAGGTAAAGGGAAGAGCTCTCACATTAATTAACACTTTGGATGTTCAAAGTCAGAGTTATGCTGATGCTAAAGCTTTGCTAGAGAAGGCTTTAGGCTCAAGAGAAATTCAAATATTTAATACCATAAAGCAATCTCTTCAATAAAACTTCAGATGATGATGATCCTTTTGAATTTATTGGGAAAGTAAGCAATTTAGTCGCAAGCGTTAAGACCTTAAATATTAATGTTGACGTTTCTTCAGTTCTTCTTCTGGAATGGCTTAAATGAGAAATTTAAGTGTCATGACTGCCATAACTAACAAAATTAGGCCATCTCTTGCAGAAATTAGGGATAATTTCTTTGATGCTAGGGAGAGATATTTACAAGGTAAAAAAGGTAAGAAAGTAGAGAAACAAAAGTCTGACACTACTAGCTTGGCTGCCAAGGTTTCTTTTGACTCTAAAGTAGGTAAATGCAGCATTTGCAGTAAATTAGGCAAAGATCCAAGCCATTTTTTGAGTAAATGTCCTAACTTTGTATCCAGCAAAGATAAAAGAAAAAAATTGGAGGAACTGGGTGCTTGCTCAAAGTGTGGCTATCCAAGTCACATATTATCAGAATGCAGATTCAGATTTAATTCCAGATGTAAAAGCTGCAAAGGCTGGCATATGTCATTTTTGTGTCCCGATGAAAAAGGTGCTACCAGTATTAAAGAAAAGAATCCAAATTCCGAAAAGAAAAAAGAAAGTAAAGCCAGTAACAGTACAGATAGAGTTAGAAACTCGGAGAGTGGTAATGGAGATGTAGCTGGTAGTTCAAGCAGTAATGTTGCTGCTATAACTGAAGTTTTAAATTGTGAGGGTGAGGGATATACAATTTTGCCAACTTTTAATATTTCAATTAAGGTACTAATCTCAGGGTCCTTAAAAGACACTGGATGTCAAGCAAATTACATTGAAGAAAAAATTTGGCTCAAGATTTAAATTTGAAAGTTTTAAATAATGCAGTTTCTTTAACCATTAATGGTATTAATTCCTCTAAGAGTTATAAGACTAAACAAGTTGAAATTGAGTTGCCAATTGGTAGCAATAGTTACATTGTATATGCATTTTGTCTTCCCTCAATTGATGTTTCATTGCAGTTACCTGGGCTAAATGAAGTAGTCAGTGGGTTTGTTTCAAAGGGATACAAGCTAGCAGATCGGGGATTGTTAAATTCTACAGATAGGATAGACAATATTAAATTTATATTAGGATCAGAGTCCATGCATTGCATCCCTGAAAAGGATATAGTATTTGGGAAATCAAATGACTCCATTTATTCTGATACATGCTTGGGTATATTACTAAAGGGAGACATAAATAAATTAAAGAGCAATTTAAGATTCTTGAAGCCTTGTTCTTCCATGAAGTCAAATTTGCAACATATGTTAAAAGCTGTAAATGTACTTCCAACAGGAACTAATGAGAACGTTTCAGTAGAATCTTCAGCTTTAAATGACTTGGAGACTTCTAATACATATGAGTTGTTTGATGATGATGGTCAGATAATAGAATCTGAGTTGAATAGGGCTACAAATGAATGCTTAGAACTCTCTTGTAAATATTATGTTGGGGAAGACAAGGAGGTCGAATATCATTGAAGAATAATGTAGAACTGAATGACAGGCTTATTATAGAGTATGCTTAGAAGAAACCCATAGGACTGTTGATGGAAGATTGTGTATGTCACTATTATGGAACCCAAAAGTTAGTCATCTACTAGGCCGCAACTACAAATTAGCCAAATCAGTGTTGAAAACCCTTACATCTAAATTAGAAAAATTTCCTGATAAGTTAGCCTTAGTAAATGACACCTTTAAGACTCAGGAGACATTAGGCATCATAGAAAGAATTGATAATCTTGAGGATTTTATGAATACTCATCCTGAGCATAGTTTCATGCCTTTCATGGGGGTCTTTAAACCAGAGAGGGACACCACTAAATGCCGTGTAGTTTTTCTTTCTAATTTGTATGAAAAAAGTTCTAAATTCCCAACTGCAGTTAGTCACAACATGGCAATATTTCCTGGGCTTTCATTAAACCAAAAGTTAGCCTCCGCTCTCCTACAGTTAAGATTTGGTAAGTTTTTATTATGCTTTGATCTTGAAAAAGCATTCAATCAAATTGCTTTGCCAGAAAATGATCAAAATAGGCTACTGTTTCTTTGGTATAGAAATATTGAGAAAGCAGATTATTCATTAGTAGGGTATAAATGTTCTAGGTTGAGTTTCGGATTAAGATGTAGTCCCACAATTCTCATGTTGGCCCTCTTTAAAATTTTGATATTTGATGAAGCGCCGGGCCACTCCAAAATAAACAGGATGAAGTCTCTTGTATATCAACTAATGTGTAAATTTGGGGTAACAATGTGGGCATACATTACAGATGAGGAAGCTGATCTTAAGTGGGCATATTCTGTGCTTCCTGATATATTCAAACCTTATAGATTTAACTTGCAACAGTTTGCAACAAATTGTTCATCTCTACAAGAGAATATTGATGATGATTTTGATAAAGTGACCTCTGACCCTATTAAACTGCTAGGTCTTCAGTGGCATCGTTCGACTGATAAGATTTCTACCAAGGCTATCATTTTAGATATTTCCAGCAAACACTAAGAGACTTATTTTGAAGTCTATTGCTAGCCATTTTGATGTGTACAATTTTAATGCTCCCCACTTCTGAACAGAGACAAAGCTATTTTTTGCACGATTTGCAAGTTCAAAGAAATTTGGGACGGGATGATAACCTTGACAAACTCCTCAAGTGAGGGAGTGGCGTTGTATTGCCAGGCAGGCAAACTCTGCTCCACCAGTTATGTTGGACAGAAATGCTGGAAATAGGGAGGATTTATATGATCTTGTAGGATTTGCCGACAGTAGTAAGGTCATGTTTGGTTGCGTCATTTACCTTCTTAACTTTAATACAAATGATGTTTCTTTCGTAATGTCAAAATCGAAGATTGTCAACAAACAATTGGAGTCAAAATCCATTCTGTCTCTTGAGCTACAAGCATTGTCTTTGGGTACAGAGTGCTTAATTGATATATATCAAGGTATTGCTGGAGATCGGTGCATTGAAGCGGTAAAGATTAATAAACTGCGAATGTACTCTGACAGTTTGGTTACGGTTAGCTGGGTCAACTCGTATGTACATAAGCTTGATAAAATGCAGAACGCTCAGTGTTTGTCTTAATAGACAGAACACATTGCTAACTTGTGTGAGGCACATCAGGTGGAGTTTTCTTTTGTTTCAGGTGTACAGAACCCAGCAGACTGTGTAACCAGACCTATTTCTCATAATCAGTTAACTAAGACTAATTTTGTTTTATCACGGGACCAGAATTTTTGACTGATGCATCAGATAACACATTAGTATAGATATTCTTACAGTACTGGTTCCAGACCCAGATTATTCTGAAAGGGTAGAAAAGTTTGAGGCTATGTTGAAAATTCAAGGCACTGATCATTATCAATCAATTCCTCCTGAAAAGGTATTTAGTTTTGGTAAGCTGGTTAATATTAATGCTTTAGTGTTAAAGTTTGTAAGTTGTCTGAAACCTCCTTAGTTCGCAACATCCAGACAAGTATTCTCATTTGTTTGCTTCACTCTGCTGATTTTAACTATTACAGGGAGGCATATCAAGAGTAATTTCTGTTGACCAGAGAAGTCTGTTCCTGAGATTTTTGAGTACTTTGATTCTGCTTCAAAGAGATTAAGTGACATTCCACCTTTGGTTTCTCAGCTAAATGTATACCAAGATAACAAAGGGTTGCTGAGAGTAAAAAGTAAGTGTGACAGAATTAAGAAAATTAGGAAATACAGGGTAGTATGGTTTTCCACTGCTGATGTCAAAGTGTAGCCCATTTAGTTCCTTTGTTAATTAGGCACACACTTCTTAGCTTACATCATGCAGGGTGTTTTTTTCTGTTATACAAGAAATTAGGAAAACTGTTTGGATTTCCCATATATTTTCTTTAGTAAAGAAGTATATAAGGGCCTGTATTGGATGCAAAAGGTTCAGGGAAAGACCTATTAAATTAAATCAAAGTTCTTATCGTGAGGTAGAATTGATCCATCAAATGTCCCCATTCCGTAATATTTACATTGATCATAGGGACCCTTTTATGTTAAAGTGAACAATTCCAAAGAAAAGGTATGGATCCTTGTAATTAGTTGTATGTGGTCAAGAGCGGTAAATCTAAAGCTGTGTGATAGTCTCTCGGTTGAGGATTTGCTAAGAGCCCTTGCAGCTACCACATTATCAATTTGGAATGCCTGAGTATATTGCCTCTGATTTGGGAACTCAAATGACTGCTGGATCCAATATATATAGACTTTTCTTTCTGATTTTGAAACTAAAGATTTTTTCTGAGAAGGCATAATATGAATTGAGATCAAATTTGACCACTATTATAAGGGTAACATGAACTTGGGGGATTAGTTGAAATCTGTGTTAAGCTGTCTAAAGACTGATACAAGGAGCTATTTGGTAAAAACATTTTACCATTCAAGGATTGTTTTTGGAGGGTTATTGTATCTAAAAACTGCTACACCTTATTAATCGCAGGAACCTATAGCCTTTAAAGACTCATTGAGGGAATATTCTCTGGAGGAATTGCCTATGAAGTCATAACTCCGGAGAAGTTGTTATATGGCCGTGATCTTGTTAACATTGAATATCATTCCACAGTTGCAAGGTACTACTTTCAGATCCAGATTGGTCAGTTGATCCAGTGGATTTGATAAGGAACTCCTATGAAAAACTTGTTAAAGTACAATCTAAGCTGATAGACATCTATAATAATGAATTTTTAAACCATCTTGTATATCAAGCAACAAGTAAAAAGGATAGGTATAAACCTGTACCACATAAGCAGTTAAAGGTAGGAGATCTAGTTCTTGTTAAGGAAATTATGACCAAAGCCATTGATTACCCCATAGGAATTGTTAAAGAGCTCACTAAGAAATATTTACGTTGAAGTTACTGGGGCTAAACAAAGTAATGCTAGGTAAAAGTCGAAGATTTCGTCAAGCGTCATGTGACAAGCCTGATTCCTTTAATGTCAAGTGACCATTGACAGCATGGCTAAAACTAAGGAAATTCCTTCACGAGAAGACATTTAATCTGTATATTATTAGTTAAGTTTATTTGTTTTAAATTTTATTTTCATTGATTTTCAGATGAAAATTCAATCCCTCCCTCGGAGTGTATAAAATATATATTTTAAATATATATTCCTATAACATTTTGTAAAAAGTTTTTTTTATAGCTATTTTGGGTGATTGAGAAATTTTCTTTATGATCGGTAATTACCTTAGATGGAGAAACATTCCTTGGAATTGGTAATTATCTCCGTAGTTTACTTTATAATTTCTTTGAATTTGTTTCCTTTAATTTGTTTGTTTTAATTTAATTCCGGTTTGTTCAATTAATGTTTGAGGCTTTATTTTTCCTAAATCACTGTAAATAAAATTGTGCTAATTAACTGACCTCACCTTCGTTGTGCAAACCAAAGTAAAGAGGAGTTAAAAGATAACTACTAACTACCTAATTTTCTGAATATCCGACCCCCCCCAAAACAAACTCTTACGAAGAACCTCGAAGTCACGGTCGGAAGGGAAAAGCAGTCCAACACCAACCGTCAAGGAGTGATTTACTCTCCCTCACCTCACCTTACTTTGGATATCAATGGATTTTATATTCTTCGTCGTAGTGCTGGACATTTCTTCAGGACAACACAACGATGGGAATCATTGTGTTCAGTGCTATGAATACTGAGTGTAATACCATGAAGAATTAAATTAACTCTGCACCTCGTCTGATGAATGTGGAGGCGACCTCAGTGATGGCTATGGAATTATCATATCCATTCTCTATTTCATCCTATGAAGTCACTATAAGGTGGGTCATTGTATTGATTGGCACAATAGTAGTGGCATTTCTTGGGTGACTTTTATCATCCTCAAGTCAAAAAATAAATTAAAGCCTTGAACACAGTAATTGAAAATCGCTCGTGAAACTAGGTTTGTTTATAGCTACTCTAATTAAAATGATCAATTGTCGACCATAAATTGCTTGTTTATTGAAATTCGGCCTTTAACATATATTCTAAGTGATACCTTCATCACATATATTTAATTTGTTAATTAGGTCAAATATGATTGAAATTGTTGGCTTTTGATTTGCAATTTTAGAAATTAATATTTTATTGAGACTAGTTTTGGAGGTGATTTAATTTGTTGATCCGCCTTTATCTATTGTGAAAAATATTTTAGTGTAGTCAAAAATTATATTCTATTTAATTTTAAACAATTCTATACAAATTCTGGTTTCCCAATTTGAATTGGGTGGTTAAAGATTTATTTATCTTTTAGGGCTGGATCAAGGTGGAGTGGAAAGCTTGGGACAGGAGTATATCTGCCAATGCTTCTCTAGGTTTGCTGACCAGAAGCAGTCACTACTCCAAGTGAACTAGCATCAACTGACAACCAACTACATATTATAAATTCTCAATGATTTAAAATCTACAGATGTAGTTTCTGTATTCCAAATAAATATTTGTTATAAAACACGGTCGTTGTCCTAAGTGATTTTTTCTGTCATATCTATATATATAATATATATATATATATATATATATATATATATATATATATATAATGTATGAGTATGTAGACGTGTATATATATATACACAAATATATATATATATATACATATATATATATATATATATATATATATATATATATATATATTATATATAGATATATATATATATACGTATATATATATTATATATTACACACGGACACACACACACACACATATATATATATAGATATATTAATAATAATAATTATATTAGATTATCTATGATATATAGATATATCTATATATTATATATTATATGATATATTATATATATAATTATATATTATAGGATATATATATTATATATAGATTATATATATATTAAAATATATATTATTATACCCATTAATAATTATATACAATTATATTCCATATATTATATATATATATTATATATATATTATATATATATATTAATATGTAATATATTTATAATATTATATTATTTATTATATATATATTATATTATATCATATAATATATTATAATACTATTATATAGATTCATATATATAATTATATATATACTATATATATATTATATATATATATTATATTATATTATATATTATAAATTATATTAATGACTATATATATATATATATGATTATATATTTATATATTATATAATATAATATATATAATATATATAGGGATATTATAGATAGCTTATATATATATTTATATAGTAATATCTTAAAGTTATATAATTAAATATATCAGATTATTATATATTATACTATATATTATATATATTATATATATAGATATAGATTGAGATATATATATAGTATATAATATTTATATAGGATATATTATATTAGATTGAGATATATTATATTATATTATTATATTATTATTATATTATAATTTATTATAGAGATTATATATTCTAGATTATTATTATATATATATATATTATATATATAGGGTATATATATAATTATGATGTTATAATATATTATTAATATAGGATTATATTATTATATATATATTATTATTTATAGAGATATATATTATAAGATATTATAATATTTATATGATTATATATAGATTATATTATATATATATACATATTATATATATTATATTATATATTATAAATTATGTATATATTATATTCGTATATTATAGAAGAGGATATATTATAATATTATTATATTAGGATAGATATATTATATATATATATTATAGATATATTATATTATATAATAATATTATATTATATAATAGATTATATATATATTAGATTATATTATAATTATTAATATATATATTATATATATATTATGAGTTAGAATATATAGGTATATATATTTAAATTATATTATATTTAGGATAATATTATTATTTATAGTATTATTATTATATATATATTATATAATTATATATATTATATAAATTATATTATATATATTCTATAGGATATATATTAATTATATTAGGTATATAATATATATTATAATATTATATATGGATATATTATATATATTATATAATTTATTATATATTATATTATTAATATACTTATATAAGTAGATTATATATAGTAGAATACTATAATATATATATTATTTATTATATAATATATTTAATATTATATATTATATATATATATATATTTTATATATTATAATTTAATAGAGATGTATAGTTCTATATTAGATATATTATTATATAGTAATATAATATATATATATTATATATATTATATTATTATATATATATTTAGTATTATATATTTATATAAATTATTTAAAAATATATATATATTATTAAATTTATAATTAATTAAATTATATAAGAGGATGATTAGATATAGTAGGTATAGGATTTGATTTATATATATAGATATGATATAATATATAAATTAATTAATATATTATGATTAATATATATATTATACAGATATTATTATTATATTATAGTATATATATATATATTATTATAATATATTATATAATTATATATATATATATATTATAAATTATTATATAGAAATTACATATAATATATTGATATATATTAATAAATTATATCATAATATATATTATAATGATATATATTATTATTTATTATTAGAATTATTATATATTATATATTATATTATATATCATTATATTATTATATATATATATGATTATAATATAATATATTGATATATATATTAGTATATTTATTAGATAGTATATATATATTATAATATAATATTTAATATATTATATAACTATATATTATATATATATATTAATATTTATATTATCTATATATCTTAATAGGATATATATATATATATATATAATTAAATTATAATATATATAATAATAATTAATAGATATAATATATATAAATATATATATATATATATTATTATATATAATATTATATATTATATTATATAATATTATTATATATATATAATATATATATAATATATATTATTATATATAATATAATTAATTAATATTAATATATATATATATATAATTATATATATATATATAATAATATTAATATTATATATAATATAAATTATTATAAATATATATGATTATATATATATGTTATAATATATATTATATATTATTATTCTATATATATATTATATATATATATATTATTATATAATATATATATTTATTATATATATATATATATATATATTATATATATATATTATTACTATATTATATTATTTATATCTATATTTATTATATATTATTCTATATATATTATATATATATATTATAATAATAATATATATAATATATATTATATTATTAATATATATATTATTATTATATATATATATTCATTATATCTATATTATAATATTATAATATATATTATATTATATATATATATTATAGATATTATTATATATATATATTATTATATATATTATATATTATTATATATATATATTATATTATATTATATATTATATTTATATATATAAAAATATAATTATTCTATATATATAGGTATATAATTATATATATATATTATTATATAATTATATATTATATTATTATATATTTTATCTATTATATATATATATTATTTTAATAATTATAGATATATAATTATAATTATTATATATATATTTAATATATTATATTATTATAATATATATATTGTATATATATTTATATATATTATATATATATTATTATATATATATATTATTATATTAAATATATTATATAATATATATTATATTATATATATATTAATTATATATATATTATATATATTATATTATATTATATATATATATATATTATAATATATTATATATATATATTAATTTATATTCTATATATATATATATACATATATAATTATATATAATTAATATATGATTATTTATATTTATATATTATTATATTATCTATTATATATATATATTATATATTATATAATATATATATTATGTATATTTATTAATTATTTATATTAATATTATTATATATATTATTAATTTATTTATTATAATATTATATATTATATATTTCATTATTTATTATAGTATTAGATATATATTATTAAATATTATATTAATAATAAATTAAATTAATATATAATATTATTACTATATATATATATATAATATTATAATAATTATAATATAAAATTATTATATAATATTATTATTATATATATATTATATAGATATATATATTATATATATTATATATTATATAATATATATTATATATTATAATATATAATATATCATATATCTATATATTAATATTTATATATATTATATATATATTATATTATATATATTATAATATAATTATATATTAATATTAATATATATTATTATTATATATATATATATCTATATTATATATATATATATATTAATATATAATATTATATATTATATTATATATTATATATATTATTATTATAATTATTATATATATATTATATATCTATATAATTATTATATATAATTATATAATTATATATATATTATATATATTATATAGTATCTATTATATATATATATATTTATATATATAATTATAATATATATAATATAATATAATATATATATATATATATCTAATAATATATATAAATATATATATATCTAATTATATATATATATATTATATAGGATATATATATAATATATTAATATATAATATATATATATATAGTGAGAGATGAGAGCGAGAGAGGCGAGAGAGAGAGAGGAGAGAGAAGATGAGAGACGAGAGAGCAGAAAGAGCAGAGAGAGAGAGAATAACTTTCACTGCTAAAAATGATATTTAAAAAAGAAAAATGATTTTACTGAATTTACTGTAGGTGCATATACACCTTTCCATGGCCTGGAGGTTTTATTTCTCGTATTTCCAACACAACCTCTGAGTGAAGGCTAGCGAAAGCAAGCTTATTTTTAGTTGAAATTTAAACTTGGTAAAGCTGGATTTAATATTTCTACTAAAGTAAAAACAGCCACTACCCGCTATCAAGCCTGAATGGGCAGTGGTCGAATTGATATATTATTATCTCTCTGATCTGCCAACTGTGGACTCGATAGTGGACCGGAACCAGTTTATGTCTATCCAACTGTGCCTGCTGAACTTAAAAACTCGGTTGGTCATAGTTTTTCTATTTTTTGTTTGTTTTAGTGTTATTTTTTTTTTTTTTACCTCTTCGTGTACCTCGTTTATCATTTTTTTCTCTCCTCCTAATAAAGAAAGGAGGACAAATGCACATCCTCCCTAAGGTTGCTGGGGATGGAAAAAAAGGGCTCAAAAGGAGGAGGACATCTGGCCGCTACCCTAACACCCCCCCCCCCCCCCCCCCCCCCCCCCACACGACTGGGACAGTTGAAACCCGAGACCTGGACTACAGCGGATCACTCCGCTTCTCGTCTCGAACCAGTGTTGCCAGATGGAGGTCGAAAGATCCCCCGGGATATTGCTTGGGAAAATTTCCCAGTAAATTTAAAAGAATTATCCATTTCCACATTTGTTTTTTCGGTACATGGTGATGCTGCGTGTTATAAAAAAAAAAAGCTTTACGAACATCGAAATAGCTGAAATATAACTAGATGGTATGGTTAACTGAAATCTTCAAATTTCATACACTACCATTGAGCTCTTAATTTTATTTTTTGGAGTGATATAACAAATGAGAAAATATCTAAGACCGATTTTATTCAGCTGCAATTACACTAGATTCAGTTTACAAAACATTGCAAATACTGGTCTAGAATCTAGAGCAGACATATCCAGCTTATCTTATTATACAGTACTATATAGCAAAAAATTTTAATTTTACTATTTGAAATTTCCATTAGATTAAGGAGGACATTAAATTAGTCTTAATTTTGTATTAACCTTAACTACATTTTCGTTCATATAATGATATTTTAATGGAAAAAAGACTAAAGTTTCAACCAAACTTTCCCATTTCGTCAAAACTACAGAATTTTATCTTAGTGATTGGCAACACCGTATCTAGCATTAGAAAGTATAACTCTGGGTTGCTTCAGCACAAGACAGTTGGAACATGGCGGATTTAAAGTGTTTGCTGGACTCTTAGATACGAATTTTACCATGTTAGTCCTTTGCTCCTGTAGTATGTATCATTTCTATTATAAGTATTAGGCAGAAGAATCATGTGCATTCTTAGCATTATCATCATTGACCATAACTTTTACAAAGCAAACTTCCGCAGAGTTGGAGGCTCACAATTGAATTTGGGAAAAGAATTAAAGAAGAAAATAGAATGGCCTATTCCAGTGAAAATATAGAGAGAAATTTATAGCATTTTCTTAAAAAAAAACAAGAAAAACAGTCACCTGTGAATACGTAATGTTTCAACCTAGCATCAAAATGAATTTAAGAAAGAAACAGTCGTTACACACTCACTTTCTTAGTTTACTATCCCCATTGCGACTGACTTCGCTTGCACAAGACTCCACTAATTCCACCACAAGTCTCAATGATTTATATATATATATATATATATATATATAATATATATATATATATATATATATATATATATATGTTAATATATTATATGAAATACTATCACATCACCGTGATTCATATAAATCATTCGAGCTACTAATGTCCTTTAATATCTAATTCGCTCTACATCTGGAATTGATATATTTTCCATATATGTACCGAAGGGGAATTTTTACTTGATAATAATTTCGTCCCCCATGGATCGAACCACCATCCAGTGGACGGGAAACGAACTCAGAACGGACTCGATAACGTCACCGTACCGTTCTGATTTCGTTTCCAGTTCACTGGACGGTGGTTTGATCCCATGGGGGGTGGGGGACGAAATTATTATCAACTAAAAAATTCTCCTTCGGTACATATATGAAAATATATCAATTCCGAAGTAAGCGAAAATTAGATATTAAAGGACATTGCAGCTCGAATGATATATATATATACCATATATATATATATATATATATATATATTATATATATATATATATATATATATACTCATGAAAAGGAGGGCAGCTGGTCCACGTGCTTTTACCTTTCTCTTTTTGGGTAATCTTTTACCATCTGGCAAATTTATTTTAAAATTATTAATTTTTTGGGCTAGAGTTACGAGACGATGTCTAATGCCTGCTGACAGTCCCTGTATTAACTGATGGTCTCTCACACTGCGGGAACAATATACTTAATTAAGTCAATAAACCTGGCAATGAGGAGCAGGCAATGCATAGAATGGGAACGCTGCTCCCCACCCCAGGGCAGAACACTGCAGTGTTCTTTGGCGCAGCCATTAAATAAAAGGTCTCTGTTGAAGTAGTAAAGCATCTGGTAATGACCAAAGATATAATAGTGGTCATTTTTTGTGAAAACGAAATCATTTCAATCATTCTTGTTCACTAGATAGCGATCTTGGAAAAGCTGTTGACATTTAGAGAAGGGAACAAATTCCCACATAAGACGGGAGAAGGTCTGAAGAACATGGCACTGATACTGTCCTTTAGGCCAAGTTTATAGAGAATGATTAAAAAAAATTAGCGAGAAACATACATGAAATAAACTGGTAAAGAATTTCAATGTTAATGAGACGATAAGAGAGTCTGGTAGCCTTTCTACCATGGATACTTCATATCATTTATTGCAAGCTGAATTAGTGTACTTCTTAGCAATCGAGTCCTGAGTTGATGGCTGTTGCAAAAGGCAACACTGAGAAAGGAGGAGGAGAGAATGATGGGTCTCGTGAATGACTGACCCTCAAAGTCAACTGAAATGGCTTGTGCCTTGCGAGAGGTTAGTTTACTCCGCAACTCGGATCATCCCAAGAGAGTCGTAGCGTCAGTAGATGATGCATATACGGAGTTCCCTGAAGGTCGTCAAGTTACATAGAGGAACAACTTCTGTCATCAGCACTCGATTTTACGTGAAAGTTAGCTTCACACGAGGTATAATACACATCTATAATTCACAAACTCATTCATAGAAAAAATGGTATACATGAGTGTGGGTGGGCTGGTGTGTGTGTGTATGTGTGTGTGTGTGGGAATGATAATAATAGTACCACGCATATATATAAACAGTTTTTAGATGGAGAAATAGCAGAATATGTGACAGTAGTGTAAAACTTCATGTCCAGGGGTACTTTTTATTCTAGTTGGATCAGAGAACCTTTTATCATGCCATATGTTAGTTTACCTTACCACTGGAACTTTTATGGATTACCCAAGGTAACTTAGATATTTTGATGAAAAATTAATTTTGAAAAGCTTACGGCACTAGTATGTAAAGACCTCTCCATCTTCATCTACCTGCTGCCTCTTTACCATTCCATGTAAAAGTTGTGACAAGGGAAGTATAGGCCAAACTGGAAAAGAGTGGTCTACTAGATTAATTAAACCAACATAAATATTATATTAGAACAGGACAGGCATCTAGTGCCGTTTTATTCATCTCAGAGATTTTCATCATGTCACTAACTGGACAAAAGCAAAAGAAATTGTATTTTGTGACGATTATATTGCTATGAATATCATTATATCTGACGTATTGCAGAAAATTTTTAAAATTGAGCCCTGATATGTACAAATTAGACAATCTTATCATAGACAAAATAGTGAAGAGCTTTAATAATATCCATTAATTTTGTGTGCTAATTGTCATTTTCCTTTTCATGTATTTCTTATTAATGTTACTATTCATTCAGTTATTTTTTTTTTTTTAATATAAATTGACGTTGTTTCATTTATTGGTGATGTCTCTTTATGTGTATTGGTGCTAACATTATTATTATTACTGGTCGAGAAGTGGTCAGCTTTTAATCATTCATTTCTGTATGTAATGCGGTCATTAGGTAATTCATTTCCTTCTTTTAACTTGTAGGGTAGTTGAGTAGTAAAGTGAGCTGGCCGAACATTGTTTCTGTTTGTAATGACCTCATTATACATATTTCACTATTCTTTTTCTTCACTTTGCTCTTGTGCTCTGTATCACTTTGTGCTCCAAAGATGTGTTAAAAATACACCAAATTACTTGGTGCTCTGTCGGTTCATTTTGAACAACCCCAATGGCTTCGGCTGATAAACAAAATCACGATCTCACTTCTGCGATTTTTTAGTATAACAGTAGTGATGATGACTTCGTCAGAACGTAGGTAATGATAATATAATAATGATAATAATAATAATAATATTAGAATTTATCACACATACCTAAACTGTATATGATAATGATCATGGCAATTTAGTAGGTAACATCATCAATAACAATGATAATAGTAGAAATCAACATAAAACGTATCTAAACCTTCATAGTATAGTAACAATAAAAGTAGGTTAATAATAGATTATAATAATAAGTAGTAGTAATTAATAAATATATAGTAATAATAAAAGTATTAATGCACATAATGCCAGTAGTAATAAACAAAATGTTCCTAGTGTAGGCTAAACAGTCACGCGTGCAATGGAAAAACTACATTTTGGAGAATAACATCGATGACAACGGTCTTAAATTGTTTTCATTATGGTAATTAGCAGTAATAATAAAGTATACTTACTGTTGCGGAAGCAATACGGTGTGTTTGGAAAATTTCATAATAATAATAATGGCGTGCAGTATTAACTTGTGTATATCTTAATCTATCACATTTTTGGCGACCTGCTATAACGGCACTCCAAAGATTTAAAACCTGACAATTATCACTAATGGGTCTCCTGTCGCTTTCACTGGTATACTCCAGCCACGTGAGCTGTCCATCTCGATTTTTATAACCTCCATACATCCTAACCGTAGTGTATGCGTTCTTTAGTATTTTCAAAGAAACAGTTTCCTGTATGCTGTATCCGTAATTCTTAGGGACAATAGGTATATTACGGCCATTTATGTTATTGCTGATTTAGCTGTGGGAGTTAGAAGCGGGTGACTCGAGGAATAAAGATGTGCCCTCAGGAACTTAGTGTTTCATCTCAGCCATCCTCCATAAGTTGCCAAGTCAGGGATTAAAATCGTATAAGTTGACCCCAGCGTTTACCAAAACTCTGTCCGGTACATCCCCTCTTTTCGTGTATGTATGCGCAGGATGTATTGCAACGTTGTCATAGGGCCGGATTGATCTGCTGAAGTCCCACTCCATCTGCCGCTGCGGCTAAATTTTCTATGTTGAATAACTCTGATTCTTGCTTTGAATCTTGTTTTTATTGATGAGTAAAGGTTTTAATCATTGTTATCTTCAGAACACTCCTTTAGATAGCATATTTGCTATTTCATTTCGAGGGCTTCCATCTATGGGAGAGGACGCTTAATTTACACTTGATCTTTATAAGTGTCCATTCTCTTATTTTCGTTCGAATTCATTGATAAACTTTTCATACACAGAGCCTTGGTATTTTAAAGAGACGGCAGGGGAGCCATACTATCAGTGATTGTTAGGGATTATTTCACCTCCGTCTGATTTATATTAAGGCCAAAGGTAAGGAAGGCCATCAATGCAGCCTGAGGGAATGAAACTGGTTCCTGTAACTTGATCTCAGCTGACCAGACTGCTCTCTCGCTCATACGTTCACTCTCATACGCAATAAGAGTGAGTTGTTTTTCTGAATTGCAACAATTTTTATGCATGCATTGTTACATCGATTAATCACGTATCCTCATTCACATAACATCATCCTCTTTTTTTATTTTCCTCCTTTTTTTTATTATAGCGTTTTTTTTTGAGCTATAGCTTCTTTTAAGTGCTTCTACAAATAATTTTCTTTACTTTCCACCGGCCCTCCACCTCTCTCTTCTCTCTCTCTCTCTCTCTCTCTCTCTCTCTCTCTCTCTCTCTCAGACATAGATTTCCCAGGCTCGTTCTCATTGACCGACGCTGTCCTTTTCAAGGTTTTCTTTGCTGTTTAAACTGCTTCATATTATTATTCCAGTCGTCCCTTTTTTTCCCTTTATCCTCCTGAACCAGTTAACACTCGTTATCGTCGTACATCAGCAGCGGTTAGTGCCTTGAGAATTAGAATTCGTGGTATCGCGTGGTTGCAATGTTAGTTTTTAATCGTGGGATTTTTCTCACTTACTCGTTACTACGCAGTAGTTATACGATGTATTATTGGACGATTCTTGCTGTTTTCTGTTCATTTGTGTCTTTGACATATTTTTATGAGCTAAACAGCGCTTCTTTACTTTGTGTATTTGTTCCGTTATTTCATAATTGGATCGTTTATGTGCCTTTGACGGTGTTTGATTGTTCTTTCATTTTATTGATATGTTTCTGTGGCGAATTTACTGACGCACATTTAGTGGGGTAATATCCATTCTCAGTATGTCGAATTTTCCCTTTATCAGAGAATTTTACTCCCTTCATAAACTGCTGGCAATTGTATTGTATATTGATTTTATTTTTTCTAAATCGAAGGTGGTTAGTGATGACGCTGGGTAGCTACTCTTATACATGCGTTTTGTGAAAAGCAAGTTTGACACCCTGAAGGACAGAGCTTAATCTGCGGAGGTGGCCGAGGATGGTGATTGTTTATACAGGGTGTCAATAAAGTCCCAGTACCATTTCAGGTATTTATTGCCCAGAATGGTCCTGGGACTTTAGGGACACCCTGCATAGTCAAGTTGCTGAAGCTGGTAACGTATGATGAGTATTCAGAAACCGTGAAGCGCAGTTTTCTCGTAAGCTACGTACGTCGCTTGGAGATGTTTTCAGCGCTGAATGACCTCATAGGTCCCAGGTTTTGACATTGGCTTAAATTCTATGGTCAATTCAGTTCAATTCAATTCGATGGGGATGTTAGATCGTCAGACCTGATTCCTCGGCCTTTTCTCTTGTTTTTGCTAAATAGTTTTTTTTTTTTTTTTTTTTTTTTTGAGGGTTGCTCTTTCTCTTGGATTACTTCATTCTGTGTTAATTCTAGCTCTTGTTTTTGTTTTGTCTATTTAGATTGTTTTCTTCGCCATTCGCCGGAGCACACCAAATGAAACGTGTCATCCGCAAACAGAGAAAGTGAGCTGTGTGTGATGGGAGAGAGTGGTTGTTCACTTGTAAATTATAATTGAAAGAGAATTGGGCCCAGTGAGGATCCTTCGGGATACCTCTAGTGGTAAGAAAATCACCTTCCTTATTGCACCATTGTAATATGGCAATGTCTTTCTTGTCTAAAGAAAACCATAAATTAAGGTAGTAAATTGCGGGGTAATTGCGTAGAAGTTTGTTTACCTGTAAATCCGGTCTATGTTGCTTTGAGAGTTTGTCTTCTTAGTTTCGGTGAACTGCCATATTGATCTGCAGAGAGACATTTGCGGAGCCGGGAAGCAAACTGTCTCTCTGCAAGCAGAGTACTGTTGCTGGCACCTTTTCACGATTTTCCTTTTCGAAAATCATAAGTGCCAACACCTAATTACAAAGTTTATATCTATGAACTGTTTGTTAGCGAAGAGAAAGGGCATACTAAATCTAATTAAACAAGTCTGGATCAATATTCATCACCAAGAGGGAACTAGCAATGTCTGGAGATACCGTATAAGTACCTGTAACAGATGTCTCTTGTGAGCGCATTGACAATTGAGGAATGTCCAGAGTCAGGATAATTTTGTAAGCAAACTTAGAGAACCTCAGAAAAGACATTGATCTCAAACTACTGCAAGCAGAAGTTAGATAGCTCTGTTCAGTTTAGTCTACTTAGAAATAAGAAATGCAATGTATGTGTTTGCAAGGTCCTGGTGACGTATCAAATGTCATAAGAAAAGCCCAGTAGCTTTACACTACCATACTTGTATTAGTTGATTAGAGTTTTTAAATTCCCTTAAATGCGAAGTATAGACTTGAGGAGACGCGGCTCAATGTGCGAGCTTATTATAAGAAGAACATCATCATCTCAACACCGTCTATACTCGGTTTTTTTCCATCTGTCCATCCGCCTGTGGTGTTTGCGTATGGTAACACTGGGTCCCGGGCTTTAGATAGTTACATTCAGCTTACATTCAACAATTATAATATCCTATTTCGAATATTAACGGTGTAATTCGCATACAGTAAATTATTAAAACACTTTTCAGTTGCAAATGTACAACCAGATATCCTTTTATTTACCTAAAAGTTACACACAGCGTAACAGAGTATAGTTACACATATCCTATAAAGCAGCTGTGCTTTGTCCTTAGGGTTTTGTAATAGTTTTAGTAGGTAACAAGTAAGGGGAATTATGTGTTCTATAACGTAAGATAAAGGAATTTAACTTCGAGTGTGATCTGTAGATGTTATCACGATATCTTTTATGAAATCTGTAAACCCAATTTGCTACCCAGTAACTTGGGGCAAAGTTATGGAGTTATGTTGTTATTTTAATCTATTTTGTTGGAATGAGCTAAAATTTATAATGTGAGGCAGCATTAATTTCAGTCTATAGCCCAATCTTTTTTAAACTGATAATATATATATATATATATATATTATATTATATATATATATATATATATATATATATATATATATATATATATATATATAGGAGAGACAATTTTATGTATAAGCATACCCGAGTTGTTTTACTTCAATTTCGAAAAATGATGATAAGCAAGCTGTCATTGCTTTTTCAAGGTGTTTTAAATAGTTTCGTCGTTGCATGGGACCCCATTTTCCACAATGCAATTGAACTATCGTGTAATTTGTGCTGTAAGAAGTTCCTCGCTAGACGAGTGGTTTTCGCGCTCGGATGCCAATCCGGTGGTCCGAAGTTAGAGTCTCGGCTCGGCCAACGCGGAATCAGAGGAATTTATTTCTGTTGATAGAAATTTATTTCTCGATATAGTGTGTTTCGGATCCCACAATAAGCTGTAGGTCCTGTTGCTAGGTGACCAAATGGTTCCTAACCACGTAAGAAATATCATGTTTCGGGCAGCCCTAGGAGAGCTGTTAATCAGCTCAGTGGTCTGGTAAAACTAAGATATACTTAACTTTTTGTACTGTTAAATTGTATGTTTCCCACCTTTTTTTTGTAAATATGAGTAACTTCTTACCTTGACTTTTGTTGACTTTTAGGATTTACTGTTATTAATCTCTTGTATCTGAAAATGATTGTGTTGTCGAAACATTGTAATTGATTTTAGACAGCAGTGACAAAAAAAAAAAAGATATTGGCAGACTTAATTTAAAACTACAAACTGAAGAAAGACCTTCTGAGAGAGAAATAGGAAAAGAAAGCAAGAGGCTTATATCGGCACATTTTTGGGTATTAACTAATAATGTTTGCATGAAAATCTGCTTCCCAAATGCACAAACACCACAAATATATATATACCTTACTCTGTCAACTGTAGACAGTATAATTTTTTTTACACCAAATGAAAATTGACTGAGAGCTTGAGTAGACCTGATCAGTATCATAAAATGCAAATCAGACACTGATATTAACAGTCGAGGGACTATTTCCTAGCAGGTAATCGACGTAGAAGCAGACTTAGAAGCAGACAACACACACACACACACGCACACACACACACACACACACACACACACACACACACATATATATATATTATATATATTTATATAATATATATAAATATATATAGGTATATATGGTAAAAATGTATATATGTTTATATATTGTGAAGCGCCCCAAATAACTGGTCATTACACTTACTAATACAAAATAGTTCCTCACAACAGCCAGACACCTGAACCTTCATCACAGGTAAAATGCGACTGATTACACTATAAAAGCAACAGAGATTAGTTAAAAACTAATTAATCACGCAAGAAATGAGACTAAGTTCGAATATTCCTGCTCTCTGATGACGTCTCCTGAATTTCAGGTGTAACGGTTTTATGTTCTATTCCCTCGTATTTATTTATGTCACATTTTCCTGTAACTTGACTCTCTCTCTCTCTCTCTCTCTCTCTCTCTCTCTCTCTCTCTCTCTCTCTCTCTCTCTCTCTCTCTCTCTCTCTCTGTGAAGGTTGATTTCCATCTAGTACCCTCTCTGGTTCATAATCTAGCGACTCTATTCATAGGGATTTCAACTGAGTATTTAAAGGGAGAAAGAATTGGTTAGGGACCTGAGTTCAATATCACTATTGTGAGAGATGATTTAAATTATGATCAGGGAAGCATACCAAAAAATAATGATAAATTTTGATGTCTTTGCATATTAAAATTGGAGTTTAACTAGGAATGTATGGATTCCAAAAGGTGATGCTGAAATTCCAAACGTTTATAGTATGCAGTTTAGTTTGCATTTATACAGGAACATACTGCGTAAATAGTTTATAACTCGTTAGTGCTCTTATTTGAGTTGTCTTTAGGGACTCAGTAGGTGAAAGGGAACGGATATAACATAAGCGGTAGTTTTGGGTAAAACGTTTTGATACTGATAATCGGGGACTATGATATAGCAAATAAATGAATATGGATTGGGGAGGTGTGTCATTTATGTTATGGTTACACACATATTTAAAGGCATTTTCTTCAATATAAAGTATCCGTTTTCTTTTATTCATAATCGATGGGTAACAAGTGAAAACTGAAAGGCAAGCCTCAGCCCCTCCTTTATCTTGAAAAAACGTAACAGAACATCTGAGGATAGTTTTATATTATCTGTAAAAAAGTACATATACATACATACATACATACATGCATACATACATACACACACACACACACACACACACACACACACACACACCACATATATATATATATATATATATATATATATATAATATATATATATATATATATAATATATATATACACACATACGCATATCTTTAAACACACCACACACGCACACACACACACACACACACACACACACACACACACACACACATATATATATATATATATATATATATATATATATCTTATATATATATAATATATATATATATATATATATATATATATATATACTTAAAAATCACAGTAGATATACGTGACTTCATTAAATAAGAAAATAAATACACGGGAAAATGATAGGCAGAAATCCAAGTGCTTTCGTCTTTACTAAGACATTGGCAAGGAACGAATGAAATACAGTTGTAAAGAAAGTTATCAGGTAACAAAAAGATCAATAAATGCTAGATGGTTAACTCCGGATTATCGGATATCACACGGTCACAAACTTAAACATAGATTTAACCCTAACAGAAACGTATCCATTTAGTCTAAAACATGTAAAAACTAAATATTTTAATTTTGTTGCTTATATTTATCTACAACTTTTTTCATTATGAAGGCATCGAGTTTAAATAAACCAAGACTTAAATTTAGAACATTTCCATTATTTGACTTGATGAAACAAGATTCAATGATATTCCTTTTAACTGTGTCATTACATGGGTTTAAGGCTCTTGCTTGACTCCAATTAATAGGATGATCTAAATATCTCATATGTACGAAGAATGCATTCGATATTTGTCCAGGTCTCATAGAATATTGGTGCTATTTGAGTCGTTGTGAAGAGATTTACTGGTTTGTCCGTAATAGACTTTATCACAACTTCCCCAAAATATAACTTCACCCACTTGGTCCTACTTCCAAAATTTCAAAAGGCCCTTCAAACTTTTCCCTTACCCTATTCACATTCATTCGTCCCTTCTCAACCACCTCTTTCAACACTTTATCCACAATCACAAAACTTTCAAACCTCCCACTTGCTCTCCTCCACAAATCCCGATCACTCTCTTACAAATCTAGCCTTGGCTTAATAATTCTCTCAAAATTCAACACATACTTACAGGGTGACATACCTATACTCTTTTGCAACATGGCCTTGTACACCCGCACCACATGTCCTACGTGCATATCCCAATCATTATCACACTTACTCATCATTTGCAACATGCACAATACCCCATTCCCTCAACATTTCCTCAAATTCCCATCCCACAAACTCATGCCCATTTTCACTCAACATTCTCACAGCCTTATACACACACACATCGGCAACATCACTTGGCTCACCATTCGTGCGACAGTCTCAGTTGCAACACAGGAGGACTTGCATGCACACTCTGATACTTTCCCCTCTGACATTCTTCACATGTAACAGCCACATCTATGCCAATCTTTAATCCAGGTGCTTACAACTCTCCCTCATGTATTTCCATAATTTATTCATCCCCATATGCCCAAACTGATCATGGACCAACAGACACATGCTCATTGCTGATTCAACAGAAAACACCGGCACATACATTTCCCTGCCATACATTCCTTCCTGGTGCAAAAAGTATACTACATTTTTGCACACTGCAAACCGTCTTGCAACCCTCTTGTATACATCCAACTCACACGGCCAATCTTCCATACGTACTCCTCCCAAATTGCATTCTCGCAACTTACTTATCTCTAAATGCCTAACTTGCATTTCCTAAATATCTTCCTCACTCAGCAAATCATTCTCACTTTTAGCAATAACACTACTATCTTGAATCCTTGCTATCTTACTGACCCCCTTTCTAAGAACCCCGTTCCCTATGTCCACACTTACATCATATATCCTCAAAAACTCTATCCCTATCAGAAAACATGCCGGCACATCATTTTCCCTAATGATTATAAAGTTATGTATCACTTCCAACTCCCCTAACCTACTAAAACACTTTCCTGTCCTAACCAATGCATTCTGAAACTTGTACACTGCCTTTTCACTTCCCAATCGCATCTCTCAAGTTCATTTACCACTGATCCAACTAGGAAAACCTGTGCCCCCGTGTCAACTAAGCTACAGTACCCTCTATCATTCACTCTGACAAACGTCACCATTTCCCCTTGGGTTCCATGCATACACACATTCACTGCTGCATCTACCTGATCATCCATACCACAAGCATCCTCCCCACATTCCATCTTAGTTTTTTCCCCACTTTCATACTTCTGATTCAAATGCCCCTCACAATCCCTTTTTCTGACTAACCAACTACAACCGCGTTCCCCACACTGAATGCTCAAAACACCATGCTCACTATTCACAGTTAGCTTCCCTCTATACTCAAATCGTCTGTCCCACCCAAAATACGATAACACTTCAACCTCAAACAACTCTGCTACCGCCAATAACAACATCTCTTAGCTTCCTTGATCCTCCATACAAGCCCTTTCCTTTGTCACATCACTCATCAATTTTACTCGCAGCTCACTGGCACTCTCAGGCAGTCCCTTAACCAGACCCTTACACTCCAAATCTTTCAATGCCTAAAACAAACACTCACAAACTCTCATCTCCCACAAACCTCTCTTTTTTACAACCAAACCCTCAGTCGCTTTTCATGAGATCGTCACCCTCACCATGCATCCTTGGCATTGTATCCGCATTCACATTTTTACTCCCCAGTACATACTCTAACCTAAAATCAAACACACTCAAATCCTCGATTGTCCACGCAACCCTAACATTCACACTTTCTTTCTTAATCAAATACACTAATGGCTGATAATCAGTCCTTATGACAAATTTTACCCCATACAAAAACACTTTCAATGCTTTCACACAAAACCATATAGCCGCAAGCTCTTTCTCAACCACTGAGTGCTTTTACTCTGCTTTATTAAAGGCTTTGCTCGCAAATGCTATCACTCTCAAAGTCTTTCCTATTCACCTCTTGCAACTGCACCAAACATCCCACATACTAAACTTACTAGCATCTGTATAGAGCTCAAGCCTACTAGTATCCTCGCAATAATCTGGGAAAGCCAAGATGACATCCCTTGCAACCTCCTCTTTCACTCTCACAAATGCTCTCACCATTCGCTCATCCCACTTCAACTTAGTACAATTTCCATTTCCTGTCCATTCAGTCAGTGGATTTCTTATCCCAACCAGTCCCTAACAAATTTCCTTCCAAATTCAATCAAACCCAAAAAACCCTTAACTCATGCATGGTCCGGGGACGTGGAAATTCTCTTACCTTTTGCACAAACTTTTTGCTCTTCCTTACACCACTTGCACTCACCATATGGCCAAGAAATTCCACCTTCCCAGCCAACCACATACATTTCTCAAGTTTCACTTTCACTCCAATCTCTTCCAAGCATTCTAGCGCCTTCTCAAACAATTCCATATTCTCTTCAACAGTTTCACTTGGAGTCAAAATATCATCTATAAACATAGTCACCTTCCTTCTATCAAACCCAACCAAAACTACATTCATTGCCCTTTGGAAGGCAGCAGGTGCGTTAGCAAACCCAAAACTCAAACGTTTAAACTGGTAGTGGCAACTACCAATTGAAAAAGCTGTAACAGGCCTGCTCTCCTTCTCAAGCGGCATCTGGTAATAGCCCTTTACCAGGTCTAATTTGGTAAACATTCTCATCCCATGCATCTTGTACACACAGTCTGACACCACATTCATCAGGATTCGCTCCTTCACTGTCACTTCATTCACCCTTCTATAGTCTACACACATCCGCAGACTTCCATCTAGCTTTCGTACAGGGACTATGAGGTTATTCCAGGCACTCTCACTTCTCTCAATCACTTCCACTCTCTCAAGTTCATCATACTGCTCCACAATCTCTTGCGCATAAGTGTGGAAAAGTGTCGGGGACACTGATATATGGGGGTATCGTCTTCCAAAACTATTTTAAATTCCGGAAGCTTAGACCCCCCAAAATTCTTGTTTCCACGGCTCAACACACCCAGCCTATTCCACAACATCTGCATTGATCGCTCTGTATCCTCATCACTAACATTTTCAGCCATCCTAACTCTGTCTCTCAACTCATCATACTTCCAACTATCACCTTCTTCCACACTACCTGCCTTCACCTGCCATACCCTGACGTACCTTTTGTCGTCTGTACTTACCAATGTGTATAGCAACCCTACACAATCACCTTCACATATATCCCGCACTCGCTTCTTCCTAGCACTGCAATGAGGCCACAAAATCCCCTGTCACCATTGACGATCCCGAGACTACCCGGCAACACAACTTTCACACTAAAAACTTCCCCAACCTCACGGGGTACTTTTACACTCTCTTTTGTAATCAGTGGCACCCCTTCCATACCTTACTGTCTACCCTTCCATTCCTATCTAATTACAATTCCCCATGTATACATTCCCTTTCATCTGCAATTCAATCATGCTTGTGCTCGGATGGACCCCCATACCACACTTCTTCAAAAACCTGTACCCTAGCAACATATCATACTTATCACCCATTCTTTTGATCATGCAAAAGTCATTTTCATCCATCACTACCTCTTTGATTTCTATCCTTTCACATAACATTCCCACCACAGGCATACCTAAATTCTCTATTCCTCGTACCTCCCCTTTAAATTTCCTAATCTCACACTCACTCCACAACTTATCACATCCATTCTTAAAAAGAACATTGACACTGCATCTGATATCAACCAAAGCGCCCAAACATAATCCTTTGCACCTTACTTTTATACTCATGCATTCATGGGTTCTATCCCCAAACCCTTCTTCATGCAACAACCCTTCTCGTACGTGCATCACTCTTACTGCCCGCACACTAGAGGACCCACCCAGCTGAATCCCCTTAACACCTAGTTCCCTGAATTTCCAGGCTTACTCATCCTCTTTCGCCTACACACACTGGGCACATGACCTTCCATTCCGCATTCAGCACACTTCGTGCACTGTTCTTTACACAGCCTAGCATAATGCCCATTATTTCCACAGTTGCTGCAAACCACATTTATACGGGGACCCCGACATCCACTAGCTATATGCCCTGTTTTGCTCACACCTATAACATATAATGTCCCTATCTCTCTGACACTCACTAACTAAATGACCCATCTTCCCACACCCGAAACAAGCTCCTAACCCCCACTCACATTCATTCTTCTTATGCCCTGATTTCCCACATCTATAACACTTCTGCTCTCGGTCACAGCTAACTGACCCTAACCTTCTGACACTTGTACTTGTATCTCTCTCAGGTTTCACCACACTTACATTATTTACTCTAATGCTCCTATCAACCACTCACTTTGCCATTCGCCTCGCCCTTCTATAACTGCCTCCCTATAGCTCTTAAACTCAGGCATACCCTCATTTACTTCCGTCCTGGCGCTGACACTTTTGCTCTCTTTCATACACCTATCTAGCTCTAAAATATCATTCCATGTTAACCTCTCATTCGTCCATCTCAATTTCTCCTTACGTTTCAGATTTATAAACTCATACACTCTCAGGCACAGTCGCTAACAACTCCCTCACTAACTTACACTCTCATTTATTCCCTCGTCCCCAAACTTTTTCCTAGCTAATGTTCTAACTGGCATACATACATAGACAATAGCTCACTACATTCATTCTTGCTTCCTCAGAATCATTCATCCTCCTATACCTAACTACATTTTGCCCTTCTAGGGACCAGCCCCATTTTCAAGCTGAAAAGTACAATAATAAAATAAAATTAAAATAATTACTCATCTAAAAAACATACAATTACAATACATAAAGCAAATTAAAAGAACACCAACTAAACTCAAGTACCATTTCCAGTAGAGGAAGGAAGACGAGTGACTTAAAAAACTAAAACAAAACAGGAAGGCATCTCTGTTGTTTACGCCAGGTACAGAGGGGTGGTGGCAGTTTGGTTGTTCAATTTCGGAACAATCGTCTTTATAAAGGGCGATTCGAAGACCGCTAGCTGCTGCGGAGAAGACGCTTTTGGATCTTAAAGGATCTTAAAATTCTCATATTCAATATTCTTTATGTGGTCACGGATGCTGGAAAGTTCAGGAGATGATAATTTGACTCCAGTATTGAAATTCACTCCCTATGGCAATCTATTCAGACCTAAGAAGTCTTCTTGAGGTTCCGATATATTTTTTTCAGCCTGTACCTAGGATGCCGTTCTATGCCAGTGTTCCATTTTTAATCAATTCGAGATTCTATGCCAAAATGCAACAGATTATTAGAACTTACTGTCCGGCCATAAAATTTCAGCTGATCCCAACAAATCCATTGACAGTTGGATCTATTTTTAAATTTAAAGACAAGTTAAACCCTCTTATGGCATCTAATATTGTCTATTTATATACTTATCCTAGATGTGACAAACAAAGCCTTAAAATGCATGTTTATAAAATATTTTCTGCTCAGAATGACTTTTTTCATTTCCCAAAATATTTGCATAAACTTGTGATACAGCCTGTATATATATATATATATATATATATATATATATATATATATATATATATTATATTATATATATATTAATATACACATATATATATACATATATATATACATATATATATACAATATATATATATATATAACATATATACTATATATATATCTATATATATATATATTATATATATATATATATATATATATATATATATATATATGTATACATACATACATACACACCTATATTTTTATACTAGTATCCCACTGCGTATACACTCAGACAAGCTTAATCGTGTAGGTAAAATATCTCTAACGCTTAATACAACCTAAATCTCCCTCTTTGTAGTAAAAAAAAGAAAAGAAAAACAATGTTAGCATTTTTCTAATTTGCAATTATAGTATTCGTCATGGTTTCCATCTCTCTCTCTCTCTCTCTCTCTCTCTCTCTCTCTCTCTCTCTCTCTCTCTCTTTCAATGTTTATTTTTTAAAATTGTCAGTGTACTCGTATGCTTACGAATCTGAATAAATATTTCAAGACCATACCACAAAAGGACAAAAGTTGACTTCTTGCCCTTTGTAACAATAATGAGCTTTTTAAACATTCATGTCCTACTCAGTGACATTAAGTACATTACTTTCCAAATGAATTTCAGATAAACATACTACCAGAAACTGACTTGTTCTATTTGATTAACGTATAGCTGTCACATATCCAGATGATTGATGCCAAATTCACAATCCACAATTCCAGATGAATAGCAAAGATTATGATGCTTCAAACTGCTTTCATGTCAGCTAAATTTTGGATGAAGCCGAGGTACCGAGACACTTAAAACTGACTATCTGTCTAGAGTGTGAGTGAGTGTCGAATACAAGAATATATGTGACCGACATTTCTTTCTACGTTGTCGATAAAATGTCAAATAATACGATATACGAAATAACATTATCTAGAAAAGCGTATTGCCTCATTTATACTTTTTTTATTATACTACTATTTGAATCAATAAAATTTATAATTATTGTTATGATACTGTTTTAGAGTGCAGGAGGTACCACGGTACGCAATAAGGCAGTCGAAATCACGCATATAGTCTTTTATTATTTCCATGTGACTCAGGCAGGGTGTGTTGTATACAACAATTAAAAAAAGAACAATAAACTATCAACTTACATGGTTAAAAGTTGTTTTGCAAGTATAGTTCATCATTAACTAAAGACGAAGTAGTCAAACGTTCGTTTATCAGGTCAGATCTTTTATTTGACTGTTGCTTATAAAACTAGTTGGTTGAAAGGTATAATTCCCTAACAAGGATTCTTCTGATTTACCAATTAAATGAATTTAATTCATATTAGATCTTTAAAGAAAACTGACCCGGGAGAAATATTTTAGTAAATATGGAACATTTATTATTAATTATTATTATTATTTTATTATTATTATTATTATTATTATTATTATTATTATTAGTTATTAATTTATTTTTTGCTCTATCACAGTCCTCTAATTCGACTGGGTGGTATTTATAGTGTGGGGTCCCGGGTTGCATCCTGCCTCCATAGGAGTCCATCACTTTTCTAACTATGTGCATCGTTTCTAGGATCACACTCTTCTGCATGAGTCCTGGAGCTACTTCAGTCTCTAGTTTTTCCAGATTCCTTTTCAGGGATCTTGGGATCGTGCCTAGTGTTCCTATGATTGTGGGTACAATTTCCACTGGCATAACCCATATCCTTCTTATTTTTATTTTCAGGTCTTGATACTTATCCATTTTTTCCCTTTCTTTCTCTTCAACTCTGGTATCCCATGGTATTGCGACATCAATGAGTGATACTTTCTTCTTGATTTTGTCAATCAACGTCACGTCTGGTCTATTTGCACGTATCACCCTATCTGTTCTGATACCATAGTCCCAGAGGATCTTTGCCTGATCGTTTTCTATCACTTCTTCAGGTTGGTGCTCATACCACTTATTACTGCAAGGTAGCTGGTGTTTCTTGCACAGGCTCCAGTGGAGGGTTTTTGCTACAGAATCATGCCGGACATTCGCTTGCTATGTGGTTTATGGTCTCATTTTTCGTATTGCACTTCCCACATATGGGAAAGATTATTTCCATCTATCGTTCTTTGGGTATATCTGGTTCTTAGGGCCTGATCTTGTACCGCTGTTATCATTCCTTCAGTTTCCTTCCTGAGCTCTCCCCTCTGTATCCATTGCCATGTGTCATCACTGGCTAGTTCTTTAGTCTGTCTCATGTATTGTCCGTGCATTGGTTTGTTGTGCCACTCCCCTGTTCTCCTTGTCCTTCTCCTGTCTGTATATTTCTGGGTCTTCGTCTACTTTTACCAGTCCTTCTTCCCATGCACTCTTGAGCCCCTCGTCTTCACTGGTTTTCAGATATTGCCCCAGTGCTGTGTTCTCGATGTTGACGCAGTACTCTATGCTTAGTAGTCCTCTCCCTCCTTCCTTTTGTGTTATGTATAATCTGTCCGTATTTGCTCTTGGGTGTAGTGCTTTGTGTATTGCAATATGTTTCCTAGTTTTCTGGTCTATGCTGCGGAGTTCTGCCTTCGTCCATTCCACTATTCCTGCACTGTATCTAATTACTGGCACTGCCCATGTGTTTATGGCTTTTATCGTATTTCCGGCGTTGAGTTTTGACTTGAGTATCACCTTGAGTCTCTGCATATATTCTTTCCTGATCGTGTCCTTCATCTCTTGGTGTTTTATATCCCCTCCTTCCATTATTCCCAAGTATTTGTATCCTGTCTCATCTATGTGTTTGATGTTGCTCCCATCTGGTAGCTTTATCCCTTCAGTCCTTGTTACTTTGCCCTTTTGTATGTTGACTAAGGCACATTTTTCTATTCCAAACTCCATCCTGATGTCCCCAGATACAATCCTTAGAGTCTGGATTAGGGTATCTATTTCCTTGATGCTCTTGCCATTCAGCTTGATGTCGTCCATGAACATCAGATGGTTAATTCTGTTGCCTCTTTTCTTGAGTTGGTACCCAGCATCCAACTTCTGCAGTACTTTTGTCATGGGAATCATGGCTACTACGAAGAGTAGTGGGGATAGTGAGTCGTACTGGAAGATCCCTCCCCTGATATTAACCTCTGCTAGTCTTATTCCAGAGCTTGTAAGTATTGCATTCCAGTTGCGCATTGTATTTTTGAGGAAGCTGATTGTGTTTTCCTCTGCCCCATATATTTTCAGGCATTCTATTAGCCATGTGTGTGGTATCATGTCGAAGGCTTTCTTATAGTCTATCCATGCCATGCTTAGGTTGGTATTCCTTCTCTTACTTTTCTTCATTACCATTTTGTCTATCAGGAGCTGGTCTTTTGTGCCCATACACTTCCTTCTGCAGCCTTTCTGTTGGTGGGGGATGGTGTTTTTATCCTCTAGGTAGTTGTATAGCCTTTCGCTGATGATACCTGTTAGTAACTTCCACATTATTGTAGGCAGTTGATAGGCCTGTAGTTACTGGCTATATTTCCCTTACTCTTGTCTTTCTGGACTAAGGATGTTCTTCCTGTGGTCATCCATTTAGGCGCATGGTGATTTGTGATACAACGCTGGAGTTGTTCTGCTATTCTTGGGTGTAGGGCCTTGAAGTTTTTGAGCCAGTATCCATGGACTTCATCGGGACCTGGGGCTTTCCAGTTGGGCATTTTCTTTAGTTGGTGTCTGACTGTGTCTGTCGTGATGTCAGTGAATCTTTGTTTTATTCTCCCTGTTTTTTCTGCCTTGACTTCCTGGAGTCATGTTGCATGATTGTTGTGTGATACCGGATTGCTCCATATGTTTTCCCAGAGTCTCTTACTTGGTTCGGCTTCAGGAATTTCTTGGTGGTTGTCTTCCCCTCTTAGTTGGCTGTATAGTTTTTTCTGGTTGGTTCCGAATAGTTTGTTCTGTTGGTATCCCGTATTCCTGTTCATGTATCGTTGGATCTTATGTGCTTTGGCCTTAAGCGTCTGTTTTACATCTTCTATTGTGTTTAGTCCCCTCTCGTGTACTTTGTATTTCTCGTTGAGTTCCTCCCTTGTTTTCTTGCTTCTTAGCCTTTTTTCTGCCATTTCTTTCAGTTTACTTAAGTCAGATCTCATCACCATGATTTGCTTTTCCATACACCTTTTCCAAGGCGGTTGCTGTTTTGGGTTTCTGTTGAGTTGGTTGTGCTGGTGGTGTTGGTGTTCGAGTCCCCATCAGGTCTGCTACTAATGTTGCTCCTGCATATGTCAAGTTATTTGTATCTGTGATATTGGTGGTGTGTATTAGTCTCGTTATTTCATTGACCTCGATTATTATTATTATTATTATTATTATTATTATTATTATTATTATTATTATTATTATTATTATTATTATTTTATTATCATTCAGAAGATAAACTGTTTAAATGGAACTAACCTGCAAGGGTCGTATTCTTGAATTTCAAGGTTCTAAAGAATATGGCGCTCATCAGAAGGAAGCAAGAGGAGGTAAAGTGAAATACAGAAAGATCTCTCTAATGAAACAGATAAATTAATAAATGAAGAATTGGATAGAAATTATTATTATTATTATTATTATTATCATTATTATTATTATTATTATTATTATTATTATTATTATTATTATTATTATATTAATTCAGAAGATGAAACCTATTCATATGAAGCAAGCCTATAAGGGTCATTGACTTGAAATTCAGGTTTCCAAAGATTATGGGGCCAATTAGGAAGTAAAAGAAGGATAAGGGAAATAACGATAGAAGAGATCTCACTTATTGAAAAGAAAAAATAAACTAATACATTAATAGATAGATAAAAACTGTAATAAAATGCAAGTAGAATAGGATTATGGCAGTATTGCAATGCATCTTCGCTTGAACTTTTGAAGTTCCAGTTGCACGACATCCTTTGGGAATCAGTTCCACAGTCCATCTGGTTGCTCTCGGCAGGAGAAGAGGATCAGAGTTCAATTGTCAATGTGAAAGATCTCTATTGAAATGAAACTTATGAAAAAGTGACAAACAAGAGGTAATCCGTCGATGGTCCAAGTCATAATTGCTAATATTAAGAAACAGAAACCTTCCATGAACCCCTCTAAGAGATATATTTCTGGCAGAAGCAGACATATACATAGGAGAACAGTATTTTAGTAAAGGAAGCACAAATGAACTTAAACAGGTTGCATGTATTTATGAGGCCTTACAGATGTTGTTATTTCCATCTATTGTTTGTGCGGCATTTGCTAAAACTTTTATTAGACGTGAGTCAAAAGTTACTTATAGAATGGTTAAGCTTCAGACTCATTCAGCAAAGTCCCTTCCACCTGAAGGGGAGGATGGGGTGGAAAATCTGTATGAAATCTGCTAATCAATAGTGTTTTCGTCTTACTGGAGTTCAGCCTTACACTACATCGTCTACACCATTTACTGATCCGGTCCACATGGGCAGTACCGATAATCAGATACAGTGCAGTAGTGGAATGGACAAAGGCTGAACGCTGCAGCATAGACCAGAAAAGTAAGAAACACATGACAATACACAAAGCACCACACGCAAAAGCAAATACAGACAAACTATACATAACATACAAGGGAGGACGGAGAGGGCTACAAAGCACAGAAGACTTCATCATCATCGAGAGCAGAGCACTGGGGTAATATCCAAAAACCAGTGAAGATGAGTGCTAACAGTGGCACAAGATTCGGCCCTGAGAAAGAGATATGTCCAAAGAACAATAGATTGAAATAACATCTTACCCATATGCTGGAAGTGCGATATGAAAAATGCACAGAAAAAGTACAAAAAGAGGCATAATTTGGTAGCCTGTGCAAGAAACACCAGCTAATTTGCAATAATAAGTGGCATGAACACCAACCTAAGGGAGTGATAGAAAACGATCAGGCAAAGATCCTCTGGGACTATGGTATCAGAACAGGTAGGGTGATACATGCTAATAGACCAGATATGTTGTTGATTGACAAAATCAAGACGAAAGTATCACCAATTGATCTCTCAATACCACGGGACACCAGAGTAGATGAGAAAGAAAGAGAAAAAATAGATAAGAATCATGATCTGAAATAGCAATAAGAAGGTTTTGGGATGTGCCAGTGGAAATTATATACATAATCATAGGAACACTAGGCACAACTCCAATATCCCTGAAGAAGAACCTGGAAAAACTAGATGCCGAAGTAGCTCCAGGACTCGTGCAGGAGAGTGTGGTACTAGAAACAGCGCACATTGTGAGAAAAATGATGGATTCCTAAGGAGAAAAGGTGCAACTCGGAACCCCACACTATAGGATGACTGTGATAGAAAAAAAATATAATATAATCATACTATAATGGGCGTAATGTCTGTCTGTCTGTCTGTCTGTCTGTCTGTCTGTCTGTCTGTCTGTCTGTCTGTCTGTCATTCAATCACGGCCAAATGGCTGGTCAGATGGGCATGAAACTTGGCAGGGTTATGGTGGGGACCCCTAAGATGGTTTGTAATGGGGTTTCATCAAACCTATCCCCCTCCTTTGTAGGGGGGTGGGGGTGAGAAGGGATTCCCTGAAACGGAGCTGTTTCTGGTCGTGAAACGAGGCTGGTTATTCCCGTAGACTTAGTTGCTTTACGATTTTTCATACATAATTTCTGTACAACTTCCCCGGAGAAAGTCGCGAATATTTCAGCTCGGACACAATAGAAGATGAAAATTATCATCAATATCCGCAAGATTTTTTGAATAACTTAAATCCATCGGGACTGCCAGTGCACAAAATAATGTTAAAGAAGTACTGCCCGGTAATGTTTCTTCGGAATTTTTATCCTGCCAATGGACATACTAAAAAGGAAACTGACAAGTTCCTACTTTCTACTCTTTTTTTTTTTTTTTTTTGGAAGACACAGGATCATAAGAGCATTTATCAGTAGCCATAACGCACTGACATACAAGTTGCGTCTTTGCAGTAACATAAAGAAAAGAAAGATACTTTATTATTCGTATCACCGTGCAAAGTAATTGACAAAGAAACGAACCAATCAACATCCCTGTTCCGTTAAATGAAAGTCACCGACAAGAGAGAGAGAGAGAGAGAGAGAGAGAGAGAGAGAGAGAGAGCCATTTAACGACATTAATGCACTACAATTTTATAATTTTATCTTGCTATCGAAAAATGAGAGAGAGACCTTACCTTACCTTACAGACCTTACATTTCGTTCGGGTTGCCCCAGGTCCCTCAGTGTGAGGCGCCTCTAATGTCTACCAGAGAGTTGCTAGTACATCTTCCGGTATATTTTGCATCTTCCAATCTTGGATGGTCTGGGATGCAGTTTAGATATTTGTCGAGCTTATTCTTAAACACATCTACGCTCAATCCTGATATATTCCTCAGATGAGCTGGCAACGCATTGAATAGACGCTGCATTATCGATGCTGGTGCGTAGTGGATTAATGTCCTGTGTGCTTTCCTTATTTTTCCTGGTATAGTTTTGGGCACTATTAATCTACCTCTGCTTGCTCTTTCTGATATTTTTAGTTCCATGATATTTTCTGTTATTCCTTCTATCTGTTTCCATGCCTGAATTATCATGTAGCGTTCTCTTCTCCTTTCTAGACTATATAATTTAAGGATTGTAGTCTTTTCCCAGTAGTCTAGGTCCTTAACTTCTTCTATTCTAGCTGTAAAGGACCTTTGTACACTCTCTATTTGTGCAATATCCTTTGCTAGTGTGGGTACCATATCATATTGCAATATTCAAGTGGACTACGAACATATGTTTTTATAAAGCATAATCATGTGTTCAGCTTTTCTTGTTTTGAAGTGCCGTAACAACATTCCCCATTTTTTGCTTTACATTTTGCCAACAGAATTGCTATTTGATCATTGCATAACATGTTCCTATTCATCATCACACCAAGGTCTTTAACTGCTTCCTTATTTGTGATTGTCTCATTATTAGGTCCCCTATATGCATATAGCTTTCCTTCTCTGTCTCCATAATTTATTGATTCAAATTTATCAGAGTTAAATACCCATCCTATTTACCTCTGCCCAATCATATACTTTGTTAAGGTCTCTTTGTAGAGCGTTCCTATCTTCATCACAAGTAATTTCTCTACTTATTCTTGTGTCATCAGCGAAACTACTCACTACCGAATCCTTAACATTACTGTCTATGTCTTCAATCATAATAACAAACAATATTGCAGCTAGCACCGTACCTTGTGGCACACCGGATATTACCTTTGGTTTCATCCGATTTCTCATCGTTTGCAATAACTATCTGTTTTCTGTTGTGTAAAAATTCTTTTAACCATCTTCCTACTTTATCTACGATATTGTGTTTTCTAATTTTCTTTGCTAAGATATTATGGTCTACTTGTCAAAAGCTTTTGCAAAGTCTAAATAAACCACATCTGTTTCATTTCCGCTTTTCATATTTTTGAATATGTTCTCACGGTGGACTAACAGTTGGGTTGTGTACTTTTTCCGGGTACGAAACCGTGTTGTCCTATATTAAACAAATTATTTTTTATTAATGTTTCATAATATTTTTCTTCATTACCCTTTCATACACTTTCATAATATGATGTTTAGACTCACAGGCCTATAATACTTGCCTCTAGTCTTGATCCACTTTTGAAAGTAGGGGTGATATATGCTAATTTGTGCTCATCATAAATCTTGCCTGTATCTACACTTTGTCTTAATAATATTGCAAGTGGCTTTGCGATAGAATGAACTACTTTCTTTAACAAAATAGCAGGGACTCCATCCGGCCCTGCAGCAGCTCCATTTTAATTTCATTAATTGCCTGCACAATATCAGCTTCATTAATTTCTATGTCAGCTAAATATTCATATTTTCTTCCCTTACTTCTATATCATTATCTTCATTATCTATTCTAGGGGTGAATTCTCTCTTATCGTTCTGCCAGTATGATGCAAATTCCTTTTTTCACATTCGTTAATCTCCCTTCAATTCTCAGAGGGCCTATTTCTATTCTTCTTTTATTCATCTTCTTCGCATATGAGTATAATAGTTTGGGGTTTTGCTTGATATTTAATAGGGTTTTTTCTTCCAAGTCCCGTTTTTCATTTTCTTTTGATTGTATAATCTTTTGTTCTGCATTTTTCTATCTTACTTTTTAGTTCTATAACTTTCCATGCATTTTTTTCTTTTGCAAGACCTTTTTTCCACTTTCTGATTTTCTGGAACAAGATCCTTCTGTCTCTTGGTATGCATGAATGATGTTCACTTTTCTTCTTCGGTATATATTTTTCCACTATTTCCCCAAATAATTTATATTTTATAATATCTCCGTATTTACCCTTATGTCATCACTTACGAAAATGTTATCCCAATCTTTGTTTAATTCTTCATTAATTTCTGACCATTTTATATTTTTACTGTAGAAGTTGTATTTTCCATATCCTTCCCACTTTTTCATTTCTTGCTTATCTCTATTTTCACTTGCTTTGGAATGAACTGTTAATTCTATGACATTAT
>NC_087207.1:83214154-83219154 GCF_015104395.2 Macrobrachium nipponense
CATATTGATTTGCCACCTCAGCCTCCCTCCCTCTAAATGGGTCTGAAGCTTTAACTATTCTTGTTGTAGCTATTGACTCACATCTTACTTTTGATACACATCTTATGAAAGTTCCAGAAAATGCCACATGATAGTTAGCTATTTACGTAAGGTCATATATACATATATATATATTATATATATACTTATATATATATATATATATCTATATATATATATATATATATATATATATATATATATATATATATATATATAATATATATATATATGTATATAATATATTATATCATATATAGACATACACACACACACACACACACACACACACACATATATATATATATATATATATTATATATATATATATATATATATATATAGATATATTATTAATATATATGTGTGTGTGTGTGTGTGTGTGTGTGCGTGTGTGTGTATAGTTATATATATATATATATGTTTATAACAGTCGGTTTTAGGTCGTTTGTGCTTCTGCCAGAGATTTGCCTATTTTCGATAGAGCGGTTTGTGGTGGAAGGTTTCTGTTTTCTAAACACTAGCAGTTATGTCTGAGGCATAAACGGATGGTCTCTGATTGTCCCTATCTCTAATTGCCTTTTTAACAGGGAACTGTCGCTGTCACAAGTGATCCTAGTATCTTTCTATTCCTGACGAGGAGCGACCAGATTTGTGAACAACAACACTTAATCCAGGAGCATTAGTAAACAAAGGGGGCAAAACTTTATAAAGCTGATTTTCTCATAATAGTTGAGTCTTATCATACATCATAACATATCAAAAGCCCAAGAGAGTCCTCCTGTAGCGTAAGTCAGAAATCATGTGACAAAGTGTGAAATTAGGTTACGCAATGTTTCCAGGAGTGCTTTCTAATATGCTATTAAATACAAGGCTGCAATGAAATAAAAATATTGGATCCAAAAATACAATTATATTTTAATGTAGGCCCTTGATGTGAATTTTATCATACAAATCTCACCGACTCATTTGACCGTTGCTGTCTACATCCATCGGAGATGTGGATCTCAAGAACTGATAGATGTGCTCAGTAACTTTGGGAGCTTCTATGATGATTACAAGGAAGCACAACGCCTGTATGCATCAAATTTACCAACTGACGGACCAACATACAACTTAGATGGTTTCTTCCAATTCATGTTCAATAATGCAGATTTAAATACTGCAACTGCAAGTATTTACCATATTTAAAGCATTAATAGGTACAATATCATTGCAAATTTCCGCAAAATCGTTCTTATGATTGCCTGCGTTGCTATTGCTCAACACAGCCGGCCTACAATTAGGCCGACTGCCGTGTTTACATCGGGGTCTCATTCTGGATCGAAAACTATCAATAGTTTTCTCTCCTCGTGTTGGTACGATTGTTAGCTAGGAGGTTGTGGAAATTGCTTTAAAGGTCCTTTCCTTTTCAGGTGATTATGTAATCATACTGGTACCCATTTGTATGTAAATATATTGGTTATTTATAGATATACACATTGTTCATTATGCCCCTCCTGCTCGTGTTTGAGTTTCAGTTTTGCTGTTTATAGGCTATCGCTCCACTATATAGGAGTAGATAGTTTTAAGGGGATTTTAGAAAGAACTGGTACAAATCATTTCAATATATATATATATATATATATATATATATATATATATATATATGATATATAATATATATATATATACACACACACACACACACACACACACACACATATATATATATATCATATATATATATTATAATATATAATATTCATATATATATATATATATAATTAATAAGGTAAAAAGGAAGGGATATGTACAGATTCATCATATTTAACTTCCCATGGAGACTGAGAGTTCGGGCGACAACCTAAGAATGCTGATGACTCTTTTTTGGGTGGTATGATGTTAAAGTTCCTTACCTAAGCATATCAGTGCCATGAGGGCTTGTCCAAGGTGACTTTGAAACTAATTGAACAGAGTTTCTGGGTGTGGACGAAGGGCGCGAGTTTGTCTGTACGTGTGCGCCTCTTTCGTTCTTAACGGACGGTAACTAGGCAGAAGGATGGAGACAGCTACGGGGAGAAAACGCAGAATGCCAGGATAGCTCTGCGAATGTTATATTTGTATCTGTGTGTGACATTCCAGGCTGCAATGGGCAGATCTAGAGGAGGGGACTAAGTGTCCTAGTGGAGGGGACTAAGTGTCCTAGTGAGAGGACTGTTTTGGATAAGAGATAATTGGTGTGACTAATTACTGATTAAGACTATTAAATACCGAGGGGTTGTCTGTGAGACTTGAACTATGAATTATCATTCTATTAGTTATCCTGTAAGAACCTGAATTATTCAATTAGTACTTTGCTTTGAATAAACATATTTTTGTAGCTCCGACTCTTGATTTGGTGACCTTAGATAATGGAGTGGAGGTTGAGAGAGAGAGAGAGGAGAGAGAGAGAGAGAGAGAGAGAGAGAGAGTGGACAAGGTTTATTACTCCGTGATTGCCTTGAGAGAGAGTGAGAGAGAGAGAGAGAGAGGAGGAAAAAGGAAAAATGTTACTAGTTTTGCCTTTGCTATGGTTAACGTTACCAAATATGAAAATAGCAGGGGCGACGCTTCAAGTTGATATATGTATGTATATCTATATATATATATATATATATATATATATATATATATACATATATATATGATATAGTAGTAAAGGGTCTGAATAGTACCGAAAGTACTTGGCTATCTCGCTTTTTCATTTTTTCCTTCGTGGCAAAAACCTTTATTTATATATATATATATATATATATATATATATATATATATATATATATATATATATATATATATATATACATATACATACATAATATAATATGATAATATCATATAATATATATATATATTTTGTATAAATTTTATATATATATATATATATATACCCTATATATATATATATATATATTATATATATATATATATATATATATAAATATGTATATTTGTGTGTATGAAATTGCGATTATATTCTATGTATTACAAAAAATAAACGTGAAATCTGTTAGGGTAGTTCAGTATATTTTATATAGGCAGTTAGGCAAATAGGCCTAGGTATCATTAAAGGAAGTCAGCATACATGATAAGGCCACTAGTTTACAAAATACAAAGGATTAGTCTTTCAAAATCCATTCTTGAAAAATTTGATTTATAATGATATGCTAGCAAATGTTTGCCAACGTCGTAAGTGTTGATGTTACTAGGACTAATAGTTCTACTTAGTAATAGTCGTAGGCATATGTCTACAAAATACCCACATATGGAGATAAAACACAAAGATAGTGACAGCCTTTAGAGATGAACGTAAGACCTGCGATGACCTTTGAAGTATTATATAACATTCTTTAATCAAGTAAAATGCGACGAAAACATTAGAAAAGTCGGTTTAAGGAAAATTCCAGGTAATTTCTCTGACTCACTAATCGTGTAAGAGTTGTTTTCAGCGCTTACAATAGAGTTGCCAAATAACGCCAGATGTTACTATTATAAGTTGTTCTCCTAAAAGTTTTGAAGTGTGTTGCAAAACATTTTTGAGTGACTGTACATAGTATAAAAGGATTCTACGTTATTTATCATAAAAATCAAGTCGTAAAATCAACTAATATCTCTTACCGATGAAAAAGTAAACATGTAATTATTCACCGAAAGCGCCTCAGTAGCGTGGTCGGTATGGTGTTGGCGTTCCACCTCGGTGGCGGTGAGTTCGATGCTCGGGCATTCCATTAAGGTGTGAGAGATGTGTATTTCTGGTGATAGAAGTTCACTCTCTCGACATGGTTCGGAAGTCACGTAAAGCCGTTGGTCCCCTTGCTGAATAACCACGGGTTCCGTGCAACGTAAAAACACCATGCAAAAAAGAATAAAAAAATGAGTTATTTACCGAAGCATGGGAATATTAATTAACAAGAAAGTCAAAATGTTCAGTGGTTCAGAGTAAAAAATGTCAGTTTACACTTATACTTTATCGAAGTCAAAAGTGAAAGTAGATGACTATCTGCAATATTTGTGCTATTCAGTTACCGTGCGGAAGTTTGAATGACCACGTCTTTCTGACGTTAGTAGTAATGGAGGGTTGTGGGAAGAAATTGATTTGTTTCACTTTTTTAAGAAACATACAAAGGTAAACTGGACTTATTATAAGACTTTATCCTATGCTTGTGTGTTCTTGGAAGAGAATAAAGTCTTTATTCTTACTAATTTTGTAGCTTAATTTTGTTTAAATTTGAATTCCCGTATACGAAATCTTATCAAGTAGTAATCCACTAATCTAATTTTAAAGAAATAAAAAGCTTTGTGACGAAAATGACCTTATCTTGTCTGATACGCGGCATGAATGATGGAGTTCATCGGACACTAAAGGTTATTGACTATTTACAAATGCAAATACTTCGTTATTTACTATTGTGTTTCTGTTTAGCATTTTGTCTTTCTAAAACCATGGATATGCTAAATAGCAAAGTTAGCTTTAGATTTCCTCTTAAATCAATAAGACATGTTACAGTCATTGCGTCCTAACGTCATAAAGTGAATAAAATGCTGTATGTCTTTAACCAAAGACCCTATCTTGAATTAGTGAACGAACTTCCAAGTTTCTTTTTGCAGTAAACTGTACTTAATAAAGCTGAAGATGGGACCAACGTCAGTCGCCATCTTGGAAAATGTTACACGGGTGAATTTAGTGGTACGAAGAGCAAAACACTCTTTTTAATACTTTGTAAGAAATGCCATGAATATATCAAGTGTTCTGCTCAGTTGCCACAGACAATTTGGGAAAACATTTTACCACGACTCGGTCTTCCCACCCAAACATACCAGTGCCAGTTAGAACAGCGACCCCTGAATTGCTTTTGATCTAAACGAGTAGTCAGGTTAATTTATGAAGCACCTTGTTTAAAACAAAAATATGTCCATTGAGCGTCTGCTTCAAAGTAATGGAA
>NC_087207.1:83224154-83250455 GCF_015104395.2 Macrobrachium nipponense
CGCTTCTGCCAATGATGATGGCTAATCTATTCCTCTACATGATAAAGCTTAGGTAAAGAGGTACAGGTCTTCTAATGACGATAGCTAACTCTGTTCTGCCTGTCTACCATCTCTGTTACAAGTTATGAAGGAACAGACAGTAGTTCGAACATATGAACATACATACAATGAACATAGTTTCATACGAACACATCGAATGAGACACGCTACAGATCACGTAGGCCGTTTGAATATAGGTCGGGGTAGTTGTTCTCAAGCAGGGAGCTTGGACTGTTTTCAAAACAAATGAATGACCACAGGTGACGGCATGTTATCTTAGCCTACATACTTATGGTATACGTCATCTTTAGCGTCTCTAGTCTGATCACATTCCTGCAAGCAATCTGGTTGACCTCTTTAGTTTTAGACTTTTATATATATGGACTAACATTCCATATTTTTATTATGTAAACACTTACATTAGCTCGGTCAGCTACCAAAACCAACTACTGAATATTACTCAAACTTGACTTGCATTTGACTTATAGGAGTGTGATACAGACACTATGTGAATATATATATATATATAAGTAAATATAAAATTCATGGTGTACATGAATTGATTCAAGTAATAAAATATAAAACATGATATTGGTAAATAATAGTGATCACATGATATAATAAGATACAGTTTTTCACTCCATCTCTTTTAAGATACTTATGCTACAGAAAATACTAATGTACTCTGATAATTGCATAGAATGAGATTAACATGATAAAAATCATATTTTAACTGATAAAAAATTTCATATATGAATTGATAAAGTTATTAATGTTTATGCTGATTGATTCGTTTGATTTTTATGCTAAATGTTATATATCTGATTCATTAATTCATATATTAACTCATAAATAACTGCAGATAATGGTAAGATATAAGGTAACAGATTGATTATAGGCTACCTGATTTGTTTATACATATGTATATGGATTCATATAATTATGATTAATATATGTGCACTTTAAATAGATTCCTATTGCGTACACGCAAAGATATATTTAGATTCTGTTATTTATGATCATTTATATATAAGAGATTCCTATTGCGTACACGCCAAAGATATATTTCAAACTCTGTTATTTATGATCAATTATATATAGGATACATGATACTTTATATATAGGAGGCATGACCGAGGTTATACTACTTCACTTTTAACTAGCTTTTCGAACAACTTTTCGTCCATTACCACAGTTACCAGACAACCACCTTTAGCCAATTGAAACGGCCTTTTTCAATGGTTAAAACAAGGGGAAAATTTGCCTGGGCGGGTCCAACGTTCTATTTTTGCGCTCATACTTATTCTCTGCATCCTAAGCTACACGATTACGTTCGCGATGAATAAAAAAACATCCCAGCACGAGTCCTTTGCCAGCAAAGTAGAGTGAATATCCTTCGGGTCGTAATTGTCGGAAGTATGTCCCTTTTTGTAGTCGAATTCCGACAGCCGCTGGAGCATTCCGCATTAAAACGAGATTAACGACGAATACTGGTGTCGGTCGAAGAAGTCCATGAAATTCCTTTCACATTGTAGGCGGTTGTTACTTGACTGTAGTCGTCCGCTGCGACGAACGATTTTTTGAAGGTGCTATGTGAAACTCTCGTACTGCAGGATACTGTAACCGGTTCCATTAATCAGCCTGCAAGTGAAATTATAATTGTCACAAGGGCAAAGTAAATTCAGACAACATCCAAATACAGGGGAGGGGAGAGAGCCATTTAGACCAGACTTAACCCACATGAATTCGCTGATATTTTGGAATTCAGAAGAGTCCGCTGTACAAACTTTTTATCCATGCATTAACATGAGTGAACCTATCCAGGTCTATGATGACTCGTAAAAATATCCATAATTATAAAAAATAAATAGATATCAATACGAATCTCAAAGAAAATTCGATATTACTGGTAGTAAGTTACTAGACAAAGAAGTGGAAAATGGAGCTATTTGTAAGATTGCCAGGCAGCATAAGAGTCAAAGAGAATATTAATCATGATTCTATGTGCCCTAACAAAAGTTTCATATTCAATTTTCTCGTGCGCATCCTCTGAGGTTAATTTTTTTAAAACTTTATTAATAGGAAGGAGATGCAACGAAAAAAACCCACTATGTAACTAATTTCTAAATAAACTTTGGGTTTTGGTTTTCCAAGAAAATGTGACATTTTTCCCATGAATGTTTACTTGAATTGTAATAGGCTAATGTTGCAAGTAAATATTTCTTATCCACAACTTGATAATTCTAAATGTCCGTTTACCCATGTCATAAGCTGAATTATTGACTCTAATTGTCTATGAGGTTCAGAAAAAAAAAATTCATTCATTTGTTGTTATAGAAATTCTATTTTGCTTATATTTGTTCATTAATATTAAATGATTACAAGTCCTTAACTAATTGCATTACACACACGGATAAGAATATGTTATGTGGCCTGTCATGTGACCTATGAACCACATGTGAAGTTCATGAACTAAGCATTCCTTTCTCCAGTCAATCTGCTTTTGCAAGCAGAGACGACACCACAGATGAAGCCTGTGTAAGCAGATTATTGAGGTTAAAAGGAACAAATGCTGATACGGCAATGATGACGTCGTCCACTTGGCAGGAGATTGCTCTCAGCCAGCTAAGAGTTACGTTACTTGCTGTAAGAGATACGACTTTAGTATTTTCAAATGATATTTTAGTGTTTTAATTCTCCACCGCATGAGAAGAATGTCTGAAAAAAAAAAAACAACAGTACCAAAATTGAACAATATATTAGTTTCATGTTGGCATTATGTTAAATAAATATTCCTTATTCAAACTATATGAAAAAGGTTTCCATACAAATTCATATAATATTATTAGCCCTGTATAAGATTCATATAGGATTATTCCATAGAAATCATTTTCACTTCTAGACTTCCTGACTTTAAAATCTCTTTTATTTTATTTTCTTTATTTATTTTTTTATTATTATTTTTTATTTATTTATTTATTTAATTTCTTTTTTTTTTTTTTTTTTCATTGACTACGAATATAAATCACCGGGACAGACAATATGTCAGTAGGTTTTTGATATGTGTTTGAACTTTTAGCTTATTTGTCATTACTAAAGCGTTAAGTTAGAGTTCAAATCTTTACGCATATATATTTGGATATTTAATGGTTACGTTTTTGCTTATTGATATTATCGTGATTCCTTTTTTAGTTATAATTTGTAACCCTTCCGACTTCTTACGGAGTGTATTATTGACTCCACTTGTATCCATATTTATTTTATTTTTTTTATATTTATTTATTTATATATTTTTTTTATATATCTTTGATAAATTAATGGTTGGCTTGAATATGTGGAAAAGTGTTCTAGCGGCGTACCGTATAAGGCTACTTGCGGCATCAATTCTATAGATACAAGATATCAATGATAAGGTATTTAAAACGCGAGAACCGCTATAATCCGGTCGGATCCAATATCACGAGTTGTAACTCGTAAGACATTGACACTTCCTATTTAATTATCCGTTATTCGACCAAACCGATTGACTCTGGGTGATAAAATATATATTGGTTTTCTTAATGGAAAGGAATTCACAACAACGTTGTTAAGGAGATTATTATTGATTTACACCACCCGAGGTCAGATTATCATGTGTTGAATTCCATGTTTACTGATTTAGCACTCATAAATATTCCTAACGCACTCAATTGCGGTGTTTGTTTTTAGTGCTATTAATTCTATATAACGTGTCAAGGAACTATTAACACTAAGAAGTGTTTATTCCCTCTGTCAGACTCGTAACTCTGTTAATAATTCTAAGTATATTCTTTCAAGGATTGATTTTGGCACAGATAGGCCCCTAAACTGACAGGTGTCTTAGTGTGTCCCTTGTTTCATGACACGTGTTACAATCAGTTATGTGCTTTTTATATCTGTAAGCATTGTAGGCCAGTAAAATAGTGATTTGGCTTTCTGTAACATAGTAGGGAACCCTGGATGACGGAATGCAACCAGTTTATGACGATTGGTATGAAAGAGATTATTACTAATACCTGGTCGTTAGTCATTGCTGTGTTCTTCGGGTTTACCTCGTCACAGACCTACATATAATATTACATTTGATTACATTATTCTGATACACATACTTTAAATATACTTTTGCTTTAGGGTTTCTGCTCGAAGTGTGTATTGTTTTTGCTTTTAGCCGCTGACCCTGTTTCCGTTTCGAAGTGTTTATTGTTTGGGTTATGTCTGTTGACGCTTGCTTTGTTCAGTTTGTAACAGTTCTGCTCGCTCCGACCCAGTATCAATGCTCGCGATCTCTTGGGTTAAGAATTTTTCTTGTTTAGATACGGTTTTAACAATAGGCACGATATTTCTATATTTTTTAGTCTAATCAATGGTTCTTTGCAGTATGGTGCGGGATTGCGGGATAATGCGTCAGCTATGATATTTGCTCCCAGGTAGATATCTTATCTTGGCTCCAAAGACCTGAATGATCATTTGTCACCGAGTTCCTTTTGGACTGTGATTAAGCCTTTTTGAAAAACTCGGTAAAGGACTCATGTTCAGTAAGGACTTTATCAGGATAGCCATAGATTATGAACTTAAAATGTACTAGTGTTAAAGATACCTAGCCCTTCCTTGCCTATTACTGTATATTTACTTTCAGAGGGCTTTAGTTTACGTGAATAAAAGCTATAGGGAAGAACTGTTTATCATATTACTGAAGTAGTACCCCTCTTACCCCTTGGTCTGAGGCGTCTGTTTGCAATAAAAAAAAATTCCTTATTTAAATCAGGGATTTTTAAGTTAGGTAAGCTGCATTATTCCACTTTTAAGATATCGAACGCCTGTTGATGCTTGTTTTCAGACCATAATAAATCTACGCTCTTCTTCGTAAGATCTGTTAAAGGAGCTGTCATGATTGAAGAGTTACATATTTACATACGATTGTAATACCCACTACAGCGCAAAAGTGCTGTATCCCCCACCCCCTTTTACGTTAATAAGTACCGAAGTTATGAATAGCCGACACCTTACCATGGACTACTTTTTAGACCTTGCCCAGACCATAAACCTAGATAAACATGTTCGGTTTTTAAAAACTCACATTTAGATATTTTACTCTGAGATTATTTGTCTTTGTCTCTGTAGCACTAGCTCTACTTTATGTGAATGTACTTCTAAGGTATTAGAAAAGATTACAAGATCATCCATATAGGCATGTAGGTTATCCCCTAAAAGTCTCCAAACACTATATTGTAATTGGGGCGCAACGTAAGCCGGAGGCATACGTAAAAAATTGATAATGTCCCCTGGGTGTGCTGAAAACGGTGTATGAGGTACAATCACTTAGGTAATGGTATCTGGTAAAAGCATTTAAGTAAGTCCAAGTTGGTGAAAAAAAAAATTTATTCTAACCTAACAGAGATAAGATGTCGTCGGTACATCGCACTGGAAACTATCGGGAGTCGTTTCCTTGTTTAAGCGTCAGAAATCTACGCAGATACGCCAAGTCCGATCTTTTATGGCATGACATTTGAGGGAAAAATTATATGGGCTTATTTGATTTCCTAATGACTCCTATTACTAACTTTTTTCAACTTCGTCATTTATCTCTATTTTGAAATTTCGTTGAGAGTCTACACGAAGGTACGTATATAGCTTTATGTTTGTCCTTAGACCGTATTTTGTTTTCAATGACATCCGTTTTCTCCCAGAGATCACTCGCTAGTGGAGAAACTTCCTGGTATTCAGGTAGAAGATAAAAGAAAAATTCCTGCTGAATCACCTCTGCTTGAATGACTTTACGGATATTACTTTAGATAGATTATCAGAGAGATTCATCCACGACTGGTTGGGCGTGATTAAAAATTAGCAACAATAAAAAAAAAATGCGATATTTATAACTTCCGTATCCACGATATGTATACTTTTAGGGCTTTGTTCGCGGAAATCGTTATATTTCAGAGTGTCGGGAAGGATTAAAATTTCATTTCCCAGCAAAGTCTTTTTACACGCACTAAGACGTTCGAGGGTGCATGTTTCTCGAAATTTTGCGTGCAAAGTGCGACTGCGGTTGTGGGAGAATTCTGTTGGGTCATTTGAACAATGTTACGATTTATGAGACAAATGTATAGTTCCTTTATATAAGTTATTATTTGATTAACTGTCTCATTTTTTGTTCAAACGGATTTTAATATGTTTGAAGGTTTATAGGATTTTCCTTTGATAAAACACGCCTTATTTTGCAGGATGTAAGATAATATTTTGTATACCCCTAGATGGATCGTACAATTACACTACATACAGATCAATGTTTTTTATAACTATAGAGGTATCTGTAAGCGCTCGCTTATCCGGACTTCTCATTAGGAAGTCGAACAACAGACGGTGAGTCCGTAAATACAAGATATTACGTGTATTAAAGAAATAAAACAAGATATTCTAATTTTTACGGCGCGTACAGTTGGGCTTAATCCACCAGTATTTATTATAACTTAATGTATTAAATTAAAACGAAAAACCTGCTCTGATTACTTATACGGTCGTGTGTTTCATAGGAAAATCCTTTTTATTCAAAAAGATATTGGTATGAACCAACATCGCTTTTCCCCACTCTGCTAGAGTCGCCTTATTGTGTGGAATTTGCTTCGCTTTGAAAATCGGCAGATTTAACTAACCTTGACCGCTGACTAGGTGACACAGTCACCGAGTTTGCTTGTTTTGATTCTGAACGGGCTACTGTTTCTATTTCTTTTTGTAATAATAGGATCCTTCTCTTTATTACCATCGGCAACGTATTGTGTGTTTTTAGCATTATGTTGCTGGTTACGTATAAAGCAATGAATGACGAACTATTAGGAACTGAGCGATTACTAATAAGACGAGTTATCTCTACTGCATTCAATCTTAACTGTTTTGTACTTCATTCGTTGCTAAAATTTGAAATAGTGAGGGATCCTGGTCAGCGCATTTGAGCCTGATGAAAGTTTTTTGTTACAGACATGTTATTCCTTGCAATCCAGCCATATTTTAAAAGTTAAGTTGAGTCATTGAGGTTCGATATTTTATATAAACTCAAAAAAACTCAAGGCTAAAACTGCGATCGGGACTTTGCAAAGGAGATTTATTGTCATGACCCGAAATAGTGTTACCTCTAATTTATATAGATTTGTACGGGTGTTCCACTTGTGTTTTTGTGTGTTTTCTAATCACTACGGGTGCTTAACGACCCTATCCATGCATCTGTATAAATACAGACGTCCACTGCGTAAACGCATATTCACTGTTTAATATGATTTGTTACGTAAGGGATTAAAATAATCACCCAAAATGATAAAATTAAACATAGTATATGATTATGATATTTCAGTAGAACTTCTGGAAACAGACACTCAAAGATAAAAAAACTCGCAGTAGCGAAATCTCAATGATGTAGATAATTTCTGTAAAAAAGTAAGATTAAGAATGTCTCGTAACTTCAGCCACAGGAATAACGAATTCGACCCTGTAAAGGAAACACTCAAAGTTACTCCAAATGATAAAAAATTGTACTTAGCTTGCTTTTGTGGAAGTCACGGTGTTCCGATAACGACACACGGCCTTGGTCCTCCTTCTCTATTTAGCGGTTTGGGGCTTCAGTTTCCCCTTCCCGTGCGCGTTTGTTTCGATGATTCGAGCCCTTGAAAGATCCGATGCTGCAGACGCGTTCGGTTTGTTTCTTGCAGTGCCGGAAACGCTCACTAACGATGTTTTTCTTGAATGATTCTAATGAGAGACGAAGCTTGCGTTGTCGTAGGAAAAAGGACACGTCGGTTTTGTTTCTGAAGTTATTCACTAACGATGATACTAAGTTGCTTGACGAATCTTGTTGTTTTCTGAAGTCGCTCACTAATGATGATACTAGGTTGCTTGAAGAATCTGCTGCTTTCGTCGTCGTTGACTTCATGATTTATTATTCCTGTTTTTTTTCTTCGTGGACGTTGTAGAGTTCTTCTGGTACGCTGGCCACCAAATATTAGGGCTTGTGCCTTGTATGATAAGGCGCCCTATGAGGTAATGTTAGACTAGCGATAAACTTACGCTAAGTCGGTTGGTATTGCACTTCCATCTTCAATGGAGTGTCTGGGGTTTTGTAGATCACTTACGAAGTCGGTATTATCTTTACGACGATGTGTTAAACTCATGGTTCGGTGAGGTTCTTGTAGAAAACACAAGGTATAAAAATAGTATATTCTTCTGAAGTTTTTACATGATGAAGATCAGGTATGATCGCACAAGTCTTCTATGACGGATAGCTTGATCGCTTCTGCCAATGATGATGGCTAATCCTATTCCTCTACATGATAAAAGCTTAGGTAAAGAGGTACAGGTCTTCTAATGACGATAGCTAACTCTGTTCTGCCTGTCTACCATCTCTGTTACAAGTTATGAAGGAACAGACAGTAGTTCGAACATATGAACATACATACAAGACAAGTTTCATACGAACACACATCGAATGAGACACGCTAACAGATCACGTAGGCCGTTGAATAATAGGTCGGGGTAGTTGTCTCAAAGCAGGGAGCTTGGACTGTTTCAAAACAAATGAATGACCACAGGGGACGGCATGTTATCTTAGCCTACATACTTATGGGTATACGTCAATTTTCTTAGCGTCTCTAGTCTGATACCCATTCCTGCAAGCAATCTGGTTGCGACCCTCTTTAGTTTTAGACTTTTATATATATGGACTAACATTCCATATTTTTATTATGTAAACACTTACATATATATATATTTAAGGGCTATTGCCTTGTATAATAAGGCGCCCTATAAGGTAATGTTAGACTTGCGATAATCTTACGCTAAGTCGGTTGGTATTGCACTTCCATATTCAATGGAGTGTCTTTGGGTTGTAGATCACTTACGAAGTCGGTATTATCTTTCTGTTTATGACGACGATGTGTTAAACTCATGATGATTCGGTGATGAGTGAGGATCTAGTAGAAACCACGAAGTACAAAAATACTTATATTCTCTGAATTTACATGGTGAAGATCAGGTATGATTGTACAAGTCTTCTAATGACGATAGCTTGATCGCTTCTGCCAATGGTGATGGCTAATTCTATTCTCTCTACATGATAAAGCTTAGGTAAAGAGATACAGGTCTTCTAATGACGATAGCTAACTCTATTCTGTCCTGTCTACCATCTCGGTTACAAGTCATAAAGGAGCAGACAGTAGCTCGGACATATGAACATACAATCAGATGACATAGTTACATACGAACATACAATCAGATGACATAGTTACTAATCACGTAGGCCGCTTGAGCTATAGGTCACAGTGTTTGTCTCAAGCAGGAAGCTTGGACTAGAGTTTATAAACAATTGAATGACTACAGGTGACGGCATGTCAACTTAGCCTACATACTTATTGTATACGTCATCTTTAGCGTCTCTAGTCTGATCACATTCCTGCAAGCAATCTGGATGACCTCTTTAGTTTTAGTCTTTTATATATAGGACTAACATTCCATATTTTATTATGTAAACACTTACATTAGCTCGGTCAGCTACCAAAAACCAACCACTGAATATTACTCAAGCTTGACTTGCATTTGACTTATAGGAGTGTGATACAGACACTATGTGAAAATAGAAAGTACTTATAAGTAAAAAAAATTCATGGTGTACACAAATACAGATTCAAGTAATAAAATATTAGACATAATATGCATATGATATTCGTAAATAATAGTGATCACGTGATATACAGTTTTTCACTTCATCTCATTAAGATACATATGCTACAGAAAATACTAATGTACTCTGATAATCGCATAGAATGAAGATTAACATGATAAAAATCATATTTTTTTAACTGATAAAAATTTCATATATGAATTGATTAAAAATTATTAATGTTTATGCTGATTGATTCGTTGATTTTTATGCTAACTGTTATATATCTGATTCATTAATCCATATACTAACTCATATATAACTGCAGATATTGGTAAGATAAAAGGTAACAGATTGATTATAGGCTACCTGAGTGTTTTATACATATGTATATGGATTCATATAATTATGATTAATATATGTGCACTTTAAATAGATTCCTATTGCGTACACGCAAAGATATATTTAGATTCTGTTATTTATGATCATTTATATATAGATTCCTAGTGCGTACACCCAAAAAATATATTTCAATTCTGTTATTTATGATCATTTATATATAGGATACATGATACTTTATATATATAGGATACATGACTGAGGTTATACTACTTCACATTTAACTAGCGTTCGAACAACTTTTCGTCCATTACACAGTTCCAGACAACCACCTATAGCCAAATGAAATGGCCAATTTCAATTGGTTAAAACAAGGGGAAAATTTGCCTGGGCGGGTCCAACGTTCTATTTTGCGCTCATACTTGTTCTCTGCATCCTAAGCCACGCGACTACGTTCGCGATGAATAAAATCATCCCCAGCACGAGTCCTTCGCCAGCAAAGTAGAGTTGAATATCCTTCGGGTCGTAATTGTAGGAAGTATGTCCCTTTTGTAGTCGATTTCCGACAGCCGCCGGAGCATTCCGCATTAAAACGAGATTAACGACGGGATACGGTGTCGGTCGAAGAAGTCCATGATGGTGCTTATTCCTTTCACATTGTAGGCGGTTGTTACTCGACTGCCGTTGTCCGCAGCAACGAACGATTTTTTGAAGTTGCGATGTGAAACTCTCGTACTGCAGGATACTGTAACCAGGTTCCATTAATCAGCCTGCAAGTGAAATTATATTTGTCACAAGGGCAAAGTAAATTCAGACGACATCCAAATACAGGGGGGGAGAGAGCCATTTAGACCAGACTTAACCCACATGTATTCGCAGATATTTTATGGAATTCAAAAGAGTCAGCTGTACAAACTTTTTTATCCATGGCATTAACAATGAGTGAACCTATCCAGGTCTATGAGGACTGTAAAAATATCCATAATTATAAAAAATAAACAGATATCATTACGAATCCCAAAGAAAATTCGATATTACTGGTAGTAAGTTACTAGACAAAGAAGTGGAAAACGGAGCTATTTGTAAGATTGCCAGGCAACATAAGAGTCAAAGAGAATATTAATCATGATTCTGTATTTCTCTATGCTAACTGAAATTAAGTTGTGATAAAATCTGATCCTATGTGCCCCTAACAAAAGTTTCATATTCAATTTTCTCGCGCGCATCCTCTGAGGTTAAAAACTTTATTAATAGGCTAGAGATGCAACGAAAGAACCCACTATGTAACTAATATCTTTGGGTTTTTTCAAGAAAATGTGACATTTTCCCATGAATATGAATTGTGATAGACTAATGTTGCAAGTAAATTTTTCACATCCATGACTTGATACTTTTAAATGTCTATGAGGTTCAGAAAAAATCAATTCCTTTTATTGTTATAGAAATTCTATCTGCTTATTTTGTTTATTAATTTTAAAACGATTGCAATCCTTAACTAAAGTTGCATTGCACACACGGATAAGAATAGGTTATGTGGTATGTCATGTGACCTATGAACCACATGTGAAGTTCATGAGCTAAGCATTCCTTTCTCCAGTCAATCTGCTTCGCAAGCGGTTTATTGAGGTTATAAAGAACAATGATTAGTCGGCAAACGCGACAGGCATCTTCTAGACTGATGACGTCGTCACCAGCTTAAGCGTTACGTTACTTGCTGTAAAAGAAACGACTTAGTATAATTTTTTTTTTTTTTTAATACTCGACCCACACGAGAAGAATGTCTGAAAAAAAAAAACAGTACCAAAATTGAACAATATATTAGTTTCATGTTGGAAATCTGCATGATTGTAAATGAATGTAATTATGTTAAATTAAATATTCCTTATTCAAACTAATGAAAAAGGTTTCCATACAAATTCTATATATATTATTAGCCCTGTATAAGAATTCGATATAGGATTATTCCATAGATAACATTTTCACTTCTAGACTTCCTGACTTTAAATCTCTTTTATTTTATTTTATTTATTTATTTATTTATTATTATTATTATTATTTATTTATTTATTTATTTATTTTTATTGACTACGAAAAATATAATCACCGGGACAGACAATATGTCAGTAGGTTTTGATATGTGTTTGAACTTTTAGCTTATTTGTCATTACTAAAGCGTTAAGTTAGAGTTCAAATCTTTACGCATATATATTTGGATATTTAATTAACCTATGGTTACGTTTTGCTTATTGATTTATCGTGATTCCTTTTTTATTATAATTTGTAACCCTGCCCGACTTCTTACGGAGTGTATTATATTGACTCCACTTGTATCCATATTTATTTTATTTTTTATATTTATTTATTTATATATATATATATATATTTGATAAATTAATGGTTGGCTTGAATATGTGGAAAAGTGTTCTAGCGGCGTATCGTATAAGGCTACTTGCGGCATCAATTCTATAGATACAAGATATGACTGATAAAGGTATTTAAAACCGTGAGAACCGCTATAATCCAGTTCGGATCCAATATCACGAGTTGTAACTCGTAAGACATTGACACTTTCTTATTTATCTCTTATTCTACCAAACCGATTGACTGGGTGATAAAATATATTATTGGTTTTCTTAATGGATAGGAATTCACACAACGTGTTAAAGAGATTATTATTGATTTACGTCACCCGAATCACAGATTATTATGTGTTGAATTCCATGTTTACTGATTTAGCACTCATAAATATTCCTAACGCACTCAATTGCTGTGTTTTGTTTTTAGTGCTATTAATTCTATATAACGTGTCAAGGAACTATTGACACTAAGAAGTGTTTATTCCCTCTATCAGACTCGTAATTCAGTTAATAATTCTACGTATATTCTTTCAAGGATTGATTTGGCACAGGATAGGCCCCTAAACTGACAGGTGTCTTAGTGTATCCCTTGTTTTCATGACACGTGTTACAATTAGTTATGTGCTTTTTATATCTGTAAGCATTGTAGGCCAGTAAAATAGTGATTTGGCTTTCTGTGACATAGTAGGGAACCCTGGATGACGGAATGCAACCAGTTTAGGACGATTGGTATGAAAGAGATTATTACTACTACCTGGTCGTTAGTCACCTGCTGTGTTCTGCGGGTTTTCCTCGTCACGGACCTACATATAATACTACATTTGATTACATAATTCTGATACACATACTTTAAATATACTTTTGCTTTAGGGTTTCTGCTCGAAGTGTTTATTGGTTTGCTTAGCCGCTGACCCTGTTTCCGTTCGAAGTGTTTATTGTTTTTGCTTAGCTGCTGACCCTTGCTTTGTTCAGTTTGTAACAGTTCTGGGCTCCAACCCAGATATTCAATGCTCGCCATCTCTTGGGTTAAGGAATTTTCTTGTTTAGATACGGTTTTAACAATAGGCACGGATGTTTCTATATTTTTTAGTCTAATTAATGGTTCTTTGCAGTACGGTGCGGGATTGCGGGATAATGCGTCAGCTATGATAATTGCTTTCCCAGGTAGATATCTTATCTTGGCTCCAAAGACCTGAATGATCATTTGTCACCGAGTTCCTTTTGGACTGTGATTAAAGCCTTTGAAAAAACTCGGTAAGTGACATGGTCAGTAAGGATTTTAACAGGATAGCCGTAGATTATGAACTTAAAATGTACTAGTGAGTTAAAGATACCTAGCCCTTCCTTGCCTATTACTGTATATTTACTTTCAGAGGGCTTTAGTTTACGTGAATAAAAAGCTATAGGAAAGAACTGTTTATCATATTACTGAAGTAGTACCCCTCTTACCCCTTGGTCTGAGGCGTCTGTTGCAATAAAAAAAATTCCTTATTTAAATCAGGGATTTTCAAGTTAGGTGAGCTGCATTATTCTGCTTTTAAGATATCGAACGCCTGTTGATGCTTTTCAGACCATAATAAATCTACGCTCTTCTTCGTAAGATCTGTTAAAGAAGCTGTCCTGATTGAAGAGTTACATATTTACATACGATTGTGATACCCACTACAGCGCCAAAGTGCTGTATCCTCCTTTTACGTTAATAGGTACCGGAAAGTTATGAATAGCCGACACCTTACCATGGACTACTTTAAGACCTTGACCAGACACATAAAACCTAGATAAACACTTTCGGTTTTAAAAAACTCACATTTAGATATTTTACTCTGAGATTATTTGTCTTTGTCTCTGTAGCACTAGCTCCGGTTTATGTGAATGTACTTCTAAGGTATTAGAAAAGATTACAAGATCATCCATATAGGCATGTAGGTTATCCCCTAAAAGTTTCCAATCCAAACACTATATTGTAATTGGGGCACAACGTAAGCCGGAGGCATACATAAAAATTGATAATGTCCCCTGAGTGTGCTGAAAACGGTGTATGAGGTACAATCACTTAGGTAATGGTATCTGGTAAAAGCCTCTAAGTAAGTCCTGGCTGGTGAAAAATTTATTCTAACCTAACAGAGATAAGATGTCGTCGGTACATGGCACTGGAAGCTTTCGGGAGTCGTTTCCTTGTTTAAGCGACAGAATCTACGCAGATACGCCAAGTCCGATCTTTTATGGCATGACGTTTGAGGGAAAAATTATATGGGCTTATTTGATTTCCTAATGACTCCTATTACTAACATTTTTCAACTTCGTCATTTATCTCTATTTTGAAATTTCATTGGGGTTCTACACGAAGGTACGTATATAGCTTTATGTTTGTCCTTAGACCGTATTTTGTTTTCAATGACATCTGTTTTTCTCCCAGAGATCACTTGCTAGTGGAGAAACTTCCTGGTATTCAGGTGAAAGATAAAAAAAATTTCTGTTGAATCACCTCTGCTTGAATGACTTTACGGATATTACTTTAGATAGATTATCAGAGAGATTCATCTACGACTGGTTGGGCGCGATTAAAAATGAGCAACAATAAAAAATGCAATATTTATAACTTCCGTATCCACGATATGTATACGTTTGTGGATCACTAGATTTAACTTGTTGCTGCTAGTCAACCGTGTCTAGGGCTTTGTTCGCGGAAATCGTTATATTTCAGAGTGTCGGGAAGGATTAAAATTTCATTTCCCAGCAAAGTCTTTTTACACGCACTAAGACATTCGAGGGTGCATGCTTCTCGAGATTTTGCGTGCAAACTGCGACTGCGGTTGTGGGAAAATTCTGTTGGGTCATTTGAACAATGTTATGATTTATGAGACAAATGTATAGTTCCTCTATATAAGTTATTATTTGATTAACGGACTTCTCATTAGGGAAGTTCGAACAACAGACGGTGAGTCCGTAAATACAGGGTATTACGTTTACTAAAGAAATAAAACAAGATATTCTAATTTTTACGGCGCGTACAGTTGGGCTTAATCCACCAATATTTATAATAACTCAATGTATTAAAATTACGAAAACCTGCTCTGATTACTTGATACGGTTGTGTTATTCATATGAAAATTCCTTTTAAATTTTTCAACATCGCTCTCCCTTTCCGCTGAAGTCGCTTAAATGGAATGTGCTTTGCTTGCTACACTCGGCAGATTTAACTGACCTTGACCGCTTGACTAGATGACATAGTAACCAAGTATGCTTTAAGCCCGATTTGTTTGTTTCTGAAAGGGCAACTGTTTACCTATTTCTTTTTGTAATAATTAGGATCCTTCTCATTATTACCATCGGCAACGTATTGTATGTTTTTAGCATTATGTTGCTGCTAGTTACGTATAAAGCAAAGAACGAACTATTAGGAATTGAGCGATTACTATTAAAATAAGTTATCTCTACTGCATTCAATATTAACTGTTTGTAATTGCTGTTGTTTACTTCATTCTTTGCTAAAATTTGAATTAGTGAGGGATCCTGGTCAGCGCATTTAGCCTAATGAAAGTTTTTTATAGACATGTTATTCCTTGCAATCCAGCCATATTTTAAAAGTTAAGTTGAGTCATTGAGGTTCGATATTTTATGCATATAAATAAAAAACTCAAGGCTAAAACTGCGATCGGGACTTTGCAAAGGAGCCTTTATTGTCCTGATCCGAAATAGTGTTACCTCTAATTTATCTAGATTTGTACGGGTGTTCCACTTGTTTTTATGAGTTTTCTAATCACTACGGTGCCTAACGACCCTATCCATGCATCTGTATAAATACAGACGTCCACTGCGTAAACGCATATTCACTGTTTAATATGATTTGTTACGTGAAGGATTAATAATACCCAAAATGATAAAATTAACATAGTATATGATTACGATATTTCAGTAGAACTTCTGGAAACAGACACTCAAAGATAAAAACTCGCAGTAGCGAAATCTCAATGATGTATGTAGGTAATTTCTGTAAAAAAGTAAGATTAAGAATGTCTCGAAACTTCAGCCACAGGAATAACGAAATTCGACCTGTAAAGGAAACACTCAAAGTTACCCCAAATGAATAAAAAATTGTACTTAGCTTGCTTTTGTGGGAAGTCACGGTGTTCCGATAACGACACACGGCCTTAGTCCTCCTTCTCTATTTAGCGGATGACCTGGTTTTTTGGCTTGAGTTTCCCCCGTGCGCGTTGTTTCGATGATTCGAGCCCTTTAAGATCCGATGCTGCAGACGCGTTCGGTTTGTTCCTTGAAGTTATTCACTAAACGACGATACTAAGTTGCTTGAAGAATCTTGTTGTTTTCTGAAGTCGCTCACTAAACGATGATACTACGTTGCTTGAAGAATCTGCTGCTTTCGTCGTCGTTGACTTGTTATGATACATGATTTATTATTCTGGTTTTTCTTCGAAGAAGTTGTAGAGTTCTTCTGGTACGCTGCCACCTCTTTTAGGCGGCGTGACAGTCGCTGCCACCCATTTTGTCGGGCCTGTTGCCTTGTATAATAAGGCGCCCTATAATGTAATGTTAGACTTGCGATAATCTTACGCTAAGTCGGTTGGTATTGCACTTCCATATTCAATGGAGTGTCTTGGGGTTTGTAGATCACTTACGAAGTCGGTATTATCTTTCTGTTTATGACGACGATGTGTTAAACTCATGATGATTCGGTGATGAGGTGAGGATCTAGTAGAAACCACGAAGTACAAAAATACTTATATTCTCTGAATTTACATGGTGAAGATCAGGTATGATTGTACAACGTTTCTGATGACAATAGCTTGATCGCTTCTGCCAATGGTGATGGCTAATTCTATTCTCTCTACATGATAAAGCTTAGGTAAAGAGATACAGGTCTTCTAATGACGATAGCTAACTCTATTCTGTCCTGTCTACCATCTCGGTTACAAGTCATAAAGGAGCAGACAGTAGCTCGGACATATGAACATACAATCAGATGACATAGTTACATACGAACATACAATGCAGGATGACATAGTTACTAATCACTAGGCCGCTTGAGCTATAGGTCACGGTGTTTGTCTCAAGCAGGAAGCTTGGACTAAAAGTTATAAACAATTGAATGACTACAGGTGACGGCATGTCAACTTAGCCTACATACTTATTGTATACGTCATCTTTAGCGTCTCTAGTCGATCACATTCCTGCAAGCAATCTGGTTGACCTCTTTAGTTTTAGTCTTTTATATATATGGACTAACATTCCATATTTTTATTATGTAAACATTACATATATATATATATATATATATATATATATATATATATATATATATATATAATATATATATATATATATTAAAACTTCTCGCTCTCAGTGTCTGAAAAAAACTGTAGTAGTAACACTCTGGCACTCCTAAAAGGCCTTGCTACTAGATGTTGGATGTGATCTGGCAATTATAATGACTTTTGCTATACATATAGGTTATGTCTAATTTGAATTGTATATTCAATCGAAACATGTGCATGGTATGAGATGCAGTGGTATATCTTAATTTCTTGTTTACTGTTTTCCTTTTCCTCTCTGTTTTGGTTAGAATACAGCTTTTCTAGATGCTTTTTGACGACCTCTTGGATCATGCTGTCTCGATATCCATTACTCGTTAGTGAGTGTTTTGGTGTTTTGGCCGCTCCTTAAAGTCCCCTGAGTCATGTGTGAGTGCACGTTTAACGCAAGCATCTATTAGTCTATCACCAATCTCTTGAATGATTCAGGGCACTTACCTCTCCCGTTGGGACAGTGTTCAATATTAATGGGTTTTATATATGTTTACTATTTTTAGAAATGGGAGTGTCTTTTTTCTTCTTTCTTTAGTTTAATTCAGAGGTGGATTATTATGGAGGCTATTGGCTAAGTTTTTGGTATTTCTTGGTCTGTTTATGGCAATGAAAAGTCATCAGTGTGTTGTGCATTACAAGATAGTTTACTGTAAATGTAGGATACGGACTTAACAATAAAAGATTCATACACTGTGGTTACTGGGTTTGTAACTCGGTAATCTTGAATATTGCAATGAATTACACCCCTTTATTAAGAATTTGTTTTTATGAATAGGTTAAAGTAGAATTATATAAGGTCTCAATTCTTAATAGTTGCAATTTTTTTCTTGCTGTGCTATGCCGATACAGATTAACAATTCGGTTTCTAGTTTTCAAACGATTTTATTTTTGTTTGCTTGGAAAAGTCCCCACTCATGAGAAATGATGCTGCTCTCATCCTCAATTGGGACATGGACCGGATCAGTAAATGGCGGAGCTGGTGGAGGTATGAGGCTGAACTCCAGAAAATGAAATGACTATTGATCAACAGATCCTGTACAGATTTTCCATCCGATCCTCCCCCTCAGGAGGATGGGACTATTCTAGGTGTAACTTTTGATTACTTTCAATTTTTGGGAAATATCTATTCAAACTTTCAGCAAATGCTGCATGTAAGTTGGGTACTTTTGATAAGGCCTCATATACTTATAAAAGAGATAAAAATCAGTAGCCAGTTTTGGGTCGTTTGTTTGTCATTTACTAAAATACTGTTCTCTGTTGTGGATGTCTGCTTCTGCCAGAGGTTTATCTCTGTTTGATAGAGTGGTTCATGTTGGTAGGTTTCTGTTTCCTAATATTAGCAGTCATGACTATACTCTGTTTTTTTCCATCTGTCCACCCGCCTGTGGTGTTTGCGTATGGTAACACTGCGTCCCTGGCTTTAGATAGTTACGCTATGTGTAAGTCTTAGGTAAATAAAAGTATATCTGGGTACATTTGCAACTGAAAAGTGTTTAAATAATTTACTGTATGCGAATTACACCGTTAATATTCGAAATAGGATATTGTTATTATTGTTGAATGTAAGCTGAATGTAACTATCTAAAGCCCGAGAGGCAGTGTCACCATAAGCAAGCACCGTAGGCGGGTGGACAGATGGAACAAAACCGAGTATAGGACCGACCATAGATGGATGGTTTCTTGTGTCAATATTTCATGTTTTATCATAACAGATATCTTTATTATTCACAACTGATCCATGATCCCACTTTCCTGCCTAGAGTAACCAGATTTGCTGAACAGCAGCACCAGTATTGCAGTAAATATGCCTCGCTGTCGAACTTCTCAGTTCCAGAGGTCCTTTATTCCTCTCACTGTTGGAGTTTAGAACAGCCTCCCTGAGAATTTCATGCAATTTGGAACTTCAGAAGTTCAAGTGAAGATGCAATGGATCGCTATCATAATGGATTTCGCCTTGTATTTCAATAGTGTATCTAAATTTTCATCCATTTATGTAATTGTTGCTTTAAATATTTTTTCTAATAACTGATCATCTTTTTCTGCATTTCTCTTTTTCTTCTGTTTCTTTTTTCGCATGAACACCATGTTCGTTGGAAGATTGAATTCCAAGTTAATGACTCCTGTGGGCTTGTTGTATCTGAATGCGGTTCTGAATAATAGATAATAAAGTATTTAAGTATTACAAAATCCAAGAATTCTCATATTAATTGATTTTAAAATTATGATAGTAATGTAAAAGTAGGTAGGATTCAAAACATACTTTTATATGAATACAAAACTCGTAACGTGAAATGAAAGGATACTGATTCAAACTCTATAAAAAAAATTCTTTAAAAAGTAGAACATCAAACTAAGTTTATTGAATCGGGTTGTTGTTGCTCAAGGTTTTCGAATTTACAATTTTATTGTTTTGCTTTCTTTTTACTTCATAGTGACCTACCAGTGCATAAATGTTAATATGCGAGGGAGGTTTCAGAACCGTGGTCCTTTATGGCCTGTCCAGACGAAAGGGCGTGCCTGTTGGGGAGCGTGGTATGTTGGCAAATTCTGCCAGGCTTACCCGTGAGTGTTCTTCAAATGGCAGCGTTGACGAATGGGCGGGCGCGCCCGACGATGCCAGTACCTTGCCGAGTGTTCTACGAAAAACATGGTGGCCAGTCCTACTCAGAAAAAGAAACTGCTGCGTAGCGTAATTTGTTTACGGGAGCCATACAACAACAGTACGTAATTACAATATGGCTATGAACGTGGTTATAGAAACTACATGAGAATAAGCTAAACACTTTCCATCATGGTCACCGATCCCATACATCAATATATTATGTATATATATATATATATATATATTATATATATATTATATATATATTTATATATATATTTATATAATATATATATAATATATATATATATATATATATATTATATATATATATATATATATATATATATATATATATATATATTATATATATATATTATATATATATATAGATATATATATATATATATATATTATATTATAATATTTATAATATATATAATATGATATATAATATATATATATGCTTATGGTAATTATCTCTTTTATGTAAGGTCCTGTTTCCTTATCCGTTTTTTTTTATTTCCTTGTATTCTAAATGCCAAGGCCTGCTCAAGTTGAAAAGATTTATGATAAAGTACTCCTCTTATATTTTATTTTATGGGTTCCGTTCCCTAAGATAACGTAAGGTTGGCGGTGATGTACCTCCAGTGCTTCCCTCTTATCATCGGGCACCGAATGGTGATTTTCTTTAACACAGGTACGGCCATTTCGCTGGCTTGCCCAGTATATGAGCTCGATGACATGCATGCCCGTCGACCAGGCCTACTCGTCTGGATATGCCTTACATGAAAATTCCTACAGGAGTCCTTTTTTTGGGGTATGGTGGCTTTATTAGGTGTCAGTAGTAGGGGTAAACCCCATTGTCCCTCAACACCTAGGTGCTAATCCCCAGGTAGTCGATTTTTCTACCTGGAGATAAGACTTTCTACCGTTTTCTTTGAGTATTTGTGGTAATTTTTTTACATCAGTTAGATGCTACTTGAGGTTTAGGCTAAATATTAGGATATTGTCAAGGTAGACCATGCAGAATGGAAGGTTGCCAAGCAGTTTGGCCATCAGTCTTTGGAAGGTTGCCTCTGCATTGCAAAGGCTGAAACAGCTGTAGTTAATTGTGCAGTTGCCAAAGAGGGTGATGATCACAGATTTCTCTATATCTCTTTTCACTACTGGAACTTGGAAGTATCCCTTCAGCAGGTCTATTATGGTGAAGATCTTCTCTCTGGTCATCTGGTTGGTTATGTCTGCTATGTTCGGCAATGGGTATCTATCTGGCCTTGTTTTGACATTTAGTCACCAGTAGTCTCCACATGATCACCATGTTTCATCAGGTTTTGGTAACATTTGCTCACTGGCTGGGGGCCTTTTTTGGCATATTTTTGCATCCTCCGTCTCCTTGCCATAGGCGAGCTTATCTGGGACTAAGTACCATTTGTATATGGAGCTGGATGTTGTGCTTTGCTTGTTTTGTTAAGCCATGCTACAGTTCATCTTTGAAGACGTCTTGGTAGTCTTGTAGAAGTTGTCATACTTCTGGTGGTGGGGCAGTTGCTACAATGGGGCATATTTGTCATCTCTCCTGCTGTGATGACTGTGCTGTGGCGGTTCATTTGTATGGCTGTTAATGAGATGATGTCAGTTGTTTTGATGCTGTCTACTAGCAGGTTGTGTGATGTTAGGAAGTCTGCTCCTAACACTGCTATCATCACTTCTGCCATGAAGAATATCTAACTGTGGTCTGTCTTTTTGATTTAATGACGCATTCATATCCCATCTCTAGTGCATCTTGAGTGGTGCTCTGCTGGTGGTGCATCCATGGAGGTTGGTAGTTGGCGCAGACACTGAGTTATTCATTCGAAATAGCTGGTACAGATTACCTGCAAGGTCCAGTGCTGACGAGGATTTCTGTGTCTGACCTTTTGCCCCTGATGGAGCCTCTACATTCTTGCCTGGAAGAAAGACAGTGGTGGGCAGGTACAGTTTCCTTTTCCAGGCAACTGGTCTGCTCACCACTGACATTTAGTTGGCTGGGTTGTGGATGCAACCTCTTGCATGTTTTTTTTTTTTTACACCAGGTAGCCTTTGTCATACTTGTGGGCTTTCTTTTCAAATCTCCAGTGGAAGTATCACATCCCCTCTGATGTTTCGTCTTTCTTCTGTCTGGTCTTTTCCTTGATAAATTGTGTCATTTTAGTGCTGGACCCATCATGGATGCTGCTGCTGTTGGTAGCTGTGTGGGTCTGCCATCTTGTGAGCCATGTGCACTGCATTGACTGGTATGGTGGAGGCATTGGGCATGGCCACCACTGTTTGGTAGGGTAGTCTTGTGAGGAGTACCTCTATCACAAGGTTTAAGGATGACTCAGGTTGGTCGCTCTTCTCTTTTGGGTGCTTCCATGTAGTTGAAGAATTTATTGGCTCTTAGGGTGGGTGGCATATATAAAAAATTTATTACTCAATTACATTTCGCACACCTATTTCCTTTAAAAAAATGCAGATAGTTGCAAAGACTTTATACTTGAGTTTGGTGTCCTTTTACAGTCAATTTCTGCAACAATTGTAGGTTGTAACTTTTAATACCTTTAGTACAAATACAAAACAAACATATCTAAAATATTTTAGACCTGCAGAAATTATCGTTAACATCCTATGATTTGCCTAAGTAAATTGTTAGTATGTTTATTGTGTTGAAAATTATTATGCTGATTATGAGAAAATGATATTGAAATACAAAGCTCAAATATTGGAAAACATTTTCGCAAAACTTTTTGCACAAAAAAGGGAAATGAATGGGATCAAAATTTTTTTAGAATTGGAAGCTGGCTTGTTAAGATTCTCCCTTAATATAATAAATAAATTGGGTAGCGACTCAAAACATCTCTCTATTGCATTTGGTTAAGATGAGTTCTAGAAAATTAAGAGGGCTGCTCTAGGATAACAATTTCAAATTAAGTACTTTATTATTTGAACTTTTCAGTTACAATTACAATTACAATTACCATTAAGTATAAATAAAAAAACAAACGCAATTACAGTTAACTTCAAAACGTATAATTATAAACATTTCAGATAAATACATAACTGAAGACCGAATAATATAAGGAGAGTTTCTATAATAATTAATAACAGACTAATAATTATAAGCAAGGGTAATATTATAATCAAAAGATAGTAATTTTGTCAATAACCATGTATTTTCCGCTAATTGAATTATATTACCACGAGAAGTGTGAAATTAAAAATTCTTCATTGAAAACCCCCCATTAGTTCTACTATGGCCAGCTTTCAGGCATTAAGCAAATGCATTATTAATGTTATGAATAATCACGTAGGCAAACTTATAATATACAGTACAGCCTGTTTACTAAAAAAATATCATATCATAACGGACCGTTGTAGATCAAACTTAATGCTATTATAAGTATTAATCCTTGCAGATGAATAAACATTCTTAACTTAATGCAAGAGATGTTGCTTAGCATTTTATTTCCCAAAACGATATAGCATTATTTTCCTTATTACGAAAAGCAAAACGTAAATTGTTACAAATTAGATTTTTCCCTTTAGATACTACAGAAGAAACATTTACGAGGTGACCAGGAATGGGCATGTCACAGTAAACGTGTGGGGCTGGATCTTCTTACATTTATGGATATCACCAGGATTGAGTGGAGGTTCACTGGTGAAAAATGCATTGAAATTCTTCAGGATTTCTAACTTCTTTCACTTCAACAGCAGAATTCCTCCCCACCTGCTCCTGTCATTTTCATTCACGACCGCTGCCCCATCCGTACGGCCAGAATAGTCCAGGAATGGTTTCAAGGTCGAGAGGATCTGCAATTGCTTGACTGACCAAGTAAGGATACACACATGAACCTCACTGAGAATATTTAGGCTAATTTGGTAAAATGTTGGGAGCCCGAGAGGGAGAGGAGACCAGATCAACTTATGGACCACTGGGAACATAATGGAAGCTCTTCCACAACCGACCACAGATCGTCAGAAACCATGAATCTTCTATGCCTAACAGATTGCAAGAGGTGATCTAGAAGGAAAGTGGCTGGACTTCTCACTAATATTAAAAATAAATGTAAAAATTGAGTGTGTATATTTGGATTACCCCGTCTCTTCTGCTGAACTTCCATGTCGTATGATGTAAAAAAAAATTGTAAACAGACCCATGCATATCGTTTAGCTCCAGGTCATGATTATTATCATTTATTTATTAGAAAGGTGAATTTGATATCTTAAAGGAGTTCAAAATCTAAAGGGAATTTCGCTATCCTGATTTTTTCTTTAAAAATTATCTAAAAAGAGAACCCTAGGATAATATCATCAAACTACATTTCTCCAAATAGGTCTTTCCACAATGGACAGGTAAATGACTGAAGGGGCTGTTTAACAATAGAGACGCCTGTCTCTTATCCTCACACGAATGATGATAAGAGCGAAAGGAATTTCTGTCTGTATGACATTAAAATATGTATCACAATTAATATATTAGAAAATATAAGCAAGTAGATATGTTTATCCATATCATGTAATAATTATTATAATGAACGGCGTGTAGGGAATAATCTCTACAGTATATTCAAAAGGGAATACAAGCCCAACCATGAATACATGAAACCTCTGAATATCAACAATTTTTTATCATTGGCAAACGAATTAAGTTTACCATATGGGAATGGTTAAAAGTTTGCACCAAGTTTGGGAGTCCTTCTTCACTTTCCATTACACGTTGTGGAATTTTCTCTGTCCCTAGTAGTTTCGTTTTGATTCCTCAGTAACATCTAGTCTCTCTCTCTCTCTCTCTCTCTCTCTCTCTCTCTCTCTCTCTCTCTCTCTCTCTCTCTCTCTCTCTCTCTCTCTCTCTCTCTCTCTCTCTCCTTTTCATTCTATATGTAATTACAAGAGAAAGTGAGTTCAACCCATTCCTTGTTCTTGTAAATGTTGTTGTATTTAGAAAATCTACAGTACTATAATAGAGTGGTACCTCGAGATACGAAAGGCTCAACTTACGAAAAACTCGAGATACGAAAGCCAATGCGAAAAATTTAACGGCTCTACATACAAAAAGTTTTCAAGATACGAAAGGTTTCTGAAAGTCCGAGATTCGCCCGGATAGTAATTTTGAAACTCGCGCTGCCATCTTAGTACTAGTAGACTTGTCACCATCCTCCTGCTCTCCCATTGGTTCCTGATGCTAGTCACTGCCATGAGATCCTTCTCTCCTATTGGACAGCATCCCTCCCATCATGCATCTTATACGTACGTGGTGGCGTGCCTACCTGGACCTCTTCGTACCAGCATCTTTATCGTACGCACGTGGCATTCGTTCGGTCCAACGATTTTGTTTAGTAACGTAAATTCGTTAGTGATTTCGTTGCAGTACGTATTATCGTGTTGTGCGAAAACTTTATTGTGTAACTTATACGTAAATTACGTACAAGATAACGTACTCATGGGACCCAAGAAAATTGAAATTCACGGAAAGAAGCGCATGCTCTCTTTGGAGACAAAGATGGAGATCATCAAGAAGTACAAAGCTGGTATGCGATTGAGTGTGATCGCAAAGGAATACGGCCGTATTCCGTCGACAATAGGCACCATCCTTAAACAGAAGGATGCTATCAAAGCAGCTACACCGTCGAAGGGCATCACTATTTTGTCCAGCAAGAGGAGCCACGTGCACGATGAGATGGAACAGCTGCTCCTCGTCTGGATAAAAGACAAACAAATCGCTGGCAATACGGTAACGGAGACGGCAATCGCCCACAAGGCCAGCGCTATTTTCGGCGATTTGATTGCGCAGGCGGAAGATGACGGAGCGGAAGGGACTTCAACACCAACCCCAGAGTTCAAGGCTTCGCATGGCTGGTTCGAGAAATTTCGTAAACGGACTGGCATCCATTCGGTGGTGCATCATGGGAAGGCTGCCAGCTCGGACACAAAAGCGGCCGAAGCATTTAAGAAAACTTT
>NC_087207.1:83250955-83308455 GCF_015104395.2 Macrobrachium nipponense
AAGCATTTAAGAAAACTTTCGACGAGATGATGACCTAGGAAGGCTACAGTTTCTCAGCAGGTTTTCAACTGTGATGAGACTGGCCTTTTTTGGAAAAAAATGCCTCGTCGGACGTACATCACAAAGGAAGAGAATGCCAGTGGGGATTGCAAGGTGAAGCCCCTACTGCTGTATCATTCCGAGACTCCTCGAGCCTTCAAGGCCCACAAAGTGCTGAAGGAGAAGCTTCCAGTGATGTGGAGGGCTAATGCAAAAGCCTGGGTAACGAGGCTTTTGTTCACCGAGTGGGTAAATCTGTGTTTCGGCCCGACAGTGAAGAAATTTTTGGAAGAGAAGCGCCTCCCCCTGAAATGTCTGCTGGTGTTGGACAATGCCCCTCCCCACCCTCCTGGCCTCGAGGAAGATATCCTAGCGGAGTATTCCTTCGTTAAGATTCTTTTTCTTCCGCCCAACACCACCCCTCTCCTCCAGCCCATGGACCAGCAAGTGATAGCGAACTTTAAGAAGCTGTACACGAAACATTTTTTCAAGAGATGTTTCGACATCACCGATACCACAAACCTCACCTTGCGTCAATTTTGGAAGGAGCATTTCAACATCGTCATTTGTATCCAACTCATCGACCAAGCTTGGCAGGAGGTTTCGAGGCGAACCTTGAATTCCTCGTAGAGGAAACTCTGGCCTGATGCTTTATCCGCCCGAGACTTCAAGGGATTCGACGTGGGTGAAGCTGGTGCTGCAGAGTCCGAAACAGTTGGCGATCCCGACACTGTTTCCCAACCAGATCTTGACGAGATCGTTGCACTCGGCAAGTCCATGGGGCTGGTCGTCGACGATGACGACATCAACAACCTTCTCGAGGAGCACCAAGAGGAGCTTACGACGGATGACCTGAAGGAGTTGGAGGCCATACAACAAAACGTCGTTCAAGAGGAGTTCTCTAGCAGCGGCGAGGAAGAGGAGGAGGACCCTATGATAACGGCAGAAATTAAGGATGTTCTAGCCGCTTTTCATAAAGTGCAATCGTTTATCGAAAAAAGACACCCCGAAAAGGCTCACACAGGTCGTATGCTTGCGCAGTTCGATGACGTTTCAGGAACATTGTGAAAAGTAGGCAGAAGCAATCTTCCTTGGATCGTTATTTTTTAAAGAGGCCTTCAGCATTAACAGGAGTAAGCAAAAAGGAAGAACCAAGTGATAAAAAACAGAAAGTTGAAAGCAAAAAGGAAGAACCAAGTGATGAAAAAAAGAAAGTTGAAAGCAAAAAGGAAGAACCAAGTGATGAAAAAAAGAAAGTTGAAAGCAAAAAGGAAGAACCAAGTGATAAACAGAATGTTGAAAGTGGTGATGAAGTTGAAATTCTGTAAAAAAAAAAAAAAAAAAAAAAAGCCTACGTAAAAGTAAAAAAAAAAAGTTAAAAATCAAAAACAGAAAAAAAAATTTTAATTTTTAGTTTTTTGTAAAGTTAAGTGTTACAGTTTTGTTAATGTGTTTCGTGAATTTTAGTTTTAGTTTTCCTTAAATTTTTTATGTGTTTTCGTAAAGTTAAGTGTACGTACGTACGTACGTTATCTGCCGTTTGTCCTCTTCCTCCTCTGCCGCCACTTTCGGAGATAGCCTCACTCGAAAGGTAAGCATCCACATTTTACGTACAGTATATTTCTTGTTACCATGCACACTAATATACACTTTATTTACAGGTTATTTTGCATTTTGTTATTAATTTAGGTATTGAATGGTCCAAATTGTTGTAGTATTTCATTGTTTATTGGTCAATTTAGCTTTATTATGAAATTTACTGGGGTGTTTTTGGAGGGCTTGGAACGGATTAGCCATTTTACATGTAAAATGTGGTCCAAGATACGAAAACCTCATGATACGAAGGGCGCCTCGGAACGGATTAATTTCGTATCTCGAGGTACTACTGTATTAGGATAAACACTAAAAACACACAGGCATTAAAGATAAACAAGAAAATATTTCAAGTGGAGCTTTTTGTTAGCCATACACTTTATCCATGAGCATATCTAGTACTTCGTCCACTCATCGGGGTCGCAACAGGCCCACCTTACCCCTAGACCCCCACCCATTTCAGTTGTAGCAAAGCCAGGCTGAGGACATCGGTACAGCAAAAGCAAGAAGCTTGTCAGTTTGAATTACATTTTAGAATTCCAAAACCTGTAAGACAGCTTAACAACACGAACTCAATCCCCGACACCACTCCCCTCGCCCCCCGAAAAAATATATATACATATATTAGTTTGGTCAAGATTAGAGTGTTAATGACATATCAAAACTGCATACTTAGTGCAGTGGTATTTCTAGATGACATGTCACTTTAAATTAGCTAATATAGGAGAGAGAGAGAGAGAGAGAAAAGGTGTTGGACACTTTCAACACGTTCACTGATATTTTGGGTATGTTTGATGAAGTGCTGCTGCGCTTTTCTTTATAGCTTCCTATTAAATTATTGGTAGGAAACGCACTGCAACCGATACTATAAACTTGGCTTACGTGATAAGGTTAAAATATCCTGTTATGATGTTCGTGATTCTCTCCAATATCAATATAACTCTAAAATTTTGATCAATTTTAAGTATTGCGTAATGAATATGACTGATATATAATAACAGACACGGTGGTAAGATAACGCCTTAGACAAATGTTAAATGGAATCTTAATAAACAAACTTATATTAAAAGTGAGACAGTAATCTTAGTTACAGCGATATAACCTGCTCAGATTTCTTTTTTTTCTTTTACTCTGTGTGTGTGTGTCTTTCTCCAACCATACCTAATGACTCCTCCCACAGAAAGAATTCCAGATCTTATTGGTGGAACTCTTGCTAAGAGAGGAAGAGTCCTCCCCCCATCCCCCTCAGTAAACACTGTTACCATGTAATTTTTCGAAGTCACTCAAGAAGGTGTACCAGGGAAACCTGTGTCAAACTGTACATTGGTTCCAAGAATAGACTAGCCTGTGTACATTCGTACATCAGTTAGTAGGTGTAAGTGCATATGTCCATGAGCGCACAGGGGATCAGAAATAACCCTAATATGGGACCATATTGATTCATTAGACAAGAATCTGTAGTGGTGATCCAAAATCTGGAGGGTGCTACAAGATCCATCATAAGGTAAAGTGAAAGAAAAACTTTGAAAGTTTATATAACGACATTGAGTTCAGCTTCTAGAAAGGGGAAATGTAGACATTTACCCATTGCACTTGTGATGTATTTCAGTGTCTGGTAATTGCGGTTTCTTTATTTCAGATGGATTCAGAAGGGTGGAAACCACATGAATGCAAGTGGGGGTCTTCCCCACCAGTGAGAGCTCCCTCTTCCTGTTCTCTCTGTGGAGAGAACAGAGCAGACATCTCCCCCCATCTCCCTCTCATGAGAGTGGAGATTCAGTTCCTGTTCTTGAGGTGGGAATTGGAAGGGGGACACACCTTATTGGACAGTGGAGCATATATTTCTTTGATTGAGGCTTGCTTAGTAATGGGCACCATTATGGTGTCAAAAGGATTTCTGCTGTTAAATACTGTGAGTGATCATCAGATAGTGTTATCCAGTGCATCAACAGATCTCCCTAGGTGGACAAGAGGTGGACGAGTTTTGACTCACAAATTCCAAGTTGTATCGACAACTCACATGGAATGAGTTCCCATTACTCTGGGAATTGGCTTCGTGCGAGAGCACATGGTGGCTCTGTATGAGGTTAATGGAAGGTAAGATGGAAGTGTCAATGCCAGTGGGAACTAGGCTGTACCAACAACTTCCTGTCTTAGGAGACTGATGACCCGGACAGTAGTGAGTCTTTTTGTGATTAAGAAGTGTGCACCCTTGTAGAAGCTGATAACACATTGCTGGCTTTGACTACACAGAGTCAAGGTTGTGGAAAACCATGGCTTAGAAGGTGATTACAAACAGCTGTCAAAGCAAAACCTTTGAATTACTGTAGTTATATAGGATACATAATAAGGGAATACCTAGATGTGATAGCTATAGGAGTTGAGTCCCAGGGAGAATTAATTAGTTACCTTTTGAAATAGAGAGGGGAGATCATCCCCCTATTCGAACTAAGTCTTACAGAACTCCTGCTTATTCAAGAAAGCGTCTCCTTAGGCTTCTCCAACCAAACGGGTGGAGAAGCCTAGTTATTAAGAAAGATGGCTCTCTCAGGTTGTTGTTCATTATAGGCTTCTGAATGCCATTACGAAAAATAATGTCCACCCATTGCCCTCAGTCGAAGAGCTTTTGCTTTAAGTAATGGTGAGTAAATTTTTCAATATGCTGGATCTCAAGTCGGGCTACCATCAAATTACCTAGATAACGAGAATAAAAAGAAAATGGCCTGTATAATGAATAATTGCCTATTTGAATATAATTTCCTTCCCTTTGGACTAAAGAAATTTCCAGCTCAATTTTCATGAGCAATGATGTCTGTTTAAGCTTTCATAATAGGCCTTGAAGTTTTGTATGCCTGGATGATATCATTGTAATTGAAGACAGCAAAGAGGAGCATATGGCTAATTTGTTAGAGGTTTTAGAAGAGTTAAGGCGCCATGGCATGAAATAAACCTAGGTAAGTGCCAATTTTTTCAGACTGAAGTGGAGTTTCTGGGGCACATCATAACTTCTAAGCCTTATGCCGGTAAATTCGTAGCAATTAAAGAATATCCTTAGCCTAAACACGGACTAGGGGTATACTATTGTAAACTCGTTATGAACTTTAGGCAGATAGCAAGATCGTTAGATGCATTAAGGAAGCGACATGATTTCCAGTGGAGTGAGAAGTAACAAGACGCTTTTCAGAAATTAAAAGATGCCCTTGTGAGCAACAAACTCTTGGCTTACCCGAGGTTCGATCAGCCATTTATAGTGACCAGAGATGCAAGTGATATTGCGATTGGCGTCGTAATATCTCAGATTCACGATGAAGGTAATGAGAGACCAGTTTGTTTTGAATCACAAGCGTTAAAAGGGGCAGAGAGAAATTATTATACCTTCGATCGAGAGGCTTTGGCAGTCCTTTGGTTGCTGGAGAGACACTGCTATTTTTTATTGGGACGTAAAGTAAAGATTTTCACAGATCACCAACCTTTAATGTAGCAAATGTGGCACTATAGTGTGTTTTCCCACTACCCAAATGACCACTTTCTGTTCGCTGTCTCCCTTTTTTATTGGTCCTACGTAGTCGCTGATTCAGTTATCCTATTGCTAAGGCACCCAGATTGAGCCAAGTCCCCCCCCTCTACTGCATAAACTAAAATTGATGTAGACAAAAACAAAAGCAATTCAGAACAGCTATTTATTTAAGTTTCTCTCTGAGTATTTAATATTTTGTGTGGCCTCCATCTGCCTGTACCAAAGCCTGCATTCTTGAAGGGTATGATTTAAGCAAATTGCAAAAAAGCTGAGACTCAAACTCCATTTCCCTGAGCACTTCGGTCACCTCTCTCCACAGGTTGTCGAGGCTTGGTATACCACCATAGTTCACTGTGGGTGCTTCAACACGATCCTTTAAGATACTACCAATGTTTTCACACATCAAGGTCAGCAGAGCTACCTGGAAATTCACTTGAGAAGAAATCGATGCTGCTGTTTTGGAGCGCCAACTGTGTCTGAAGAGCCCTGAAACATGGTGACTTATCAGGCAAAAATGTGACTTCTTCAACAGATAACACATTTTCAGGATCTTTGAGAAAAGGAAATACTCCATCAGTAAGCACAGTTTCTTTGAAGTATTCAATGACTGTCTTTTTTCTTTGATGATCCACATTAACTGTTTGGCTGTGAAACAGAGAAAAATTCACAAACATTCAGGAAATTTCACAACTTGGCGATAGCGCATGTCATCACTGATATCCAACTTTGCAGTCCAAATGATCTCATTTTTATGATTTGGCTTCCTGACTGTATAAAAGAAGAATTTCTGATGTGGCAACATACAAAAAGTCAGCTTCATCCCAATCTTTAAGAAATGAACCACAAAACCATGCACGGTTTTCTCTCTGTTGCTGAGGGATGTTGGGGTTGCTGATAACATGAAAAGGCTTGATACCAGATTTTTTCAACTTTCGATATACAGCACTATAACTTCTCCTCTTTCCCCTTTTTTTCTAGTTGAAGCACCAATTTACGTAAAGACTTTCTTGGTCTACCCACTGCCTCATCTATGATATCTTTTGACTCCTGAGAAAGGACTTCAGGCCTTCCAAGATTTTCACACTTTTCCCGATGACAGTCATATGGAACTTTGTTCCAGTTCCTTTTAACAAAGGAGTAATCTCTTTTAATGTATTTAGCTATCCAGAAATGTGAAATGAAGGATATGCCAGGATCCCTGGGCTCTCTGAAGGTTATAGCATGGATTTGATCAATCCATCTGATTTCCTTCGAGTCGTTAGCCATGGCTGTATCTAACCCCGTCACCCAGTCTGAAAATACAAGAAATGTGAAATGAAAAATAGCTAAATAGAAACTTAAGATAATGTACTTGGAGATAGGCTATAGCAGAAAACTTCATAACTTTCCATTTGTTCTGTGGAGGGGGGGCTTCTAATTTCGATACACCCGGTATATATGTCACGAATTACCACGAGTAGATTATTCAAGATGAAGGCCAGTAGCCTTTTAATGTGAGCCATAAACCGAGGTATTCCGGTCAGCTGGAAGGCCACACTGGATATGGAAGCACTTTCAGTTATTGCTAACGATGATCCTCTACACCTTATACGGTGATTATTGCTGTTGTGTGTTTCTAACTTTTGTATGGTGACTGCTGGAAACTGCGATTTTGTTTTTGTGTTTTTTAATCTTATTCCTCTATGGAGCACGGGTGAGTTGAGACTGATGGAATGAGATTCCATCATGGTTTACGTATATTAAATATGTTTTTCTGTTATTTTCTTTTATTCATCTAACTCTTCACTAGAAGAAATGTTCTTCCTCGTCGCCTGCAAAAGGTAGTAGCTCCAGGTGTGTTGGTTATGACTATATGCCAGGTTCCCATCTTCATTACTAAAACCCCGGAATGTCAATCCTCCCGTACCTTCTAATGCTAAGAATAATTGTAAGATTTATTATAGAGAAATATGATTTCCCCATGAGCTGAAATGCTTGGTTACCATTTTGTGTTTTTGTTTGTGTCATTTTATTTATTTTCTGGGAATATATTCCGTTTACTTCGCAGCCTGGAGTGGCGATTTTTACTTATGTTTGTGGAATGGAGGGTTATTATTGAGAGTGAGAGAGAGAGAGAGAGAGAGACCTAAATTTATTTACATTCTATGGAATGGAGATAGAAAATTTATTTCACTTTGAAATTTTGCCATTATTTAATCAATAGTGATTGGTCATATAAATAGACTCTTCCTTAACAACAGGTATAAGTTGATCGTACCAGAAACTGTCTCTTGAGTCTTCACTATACGACCTGACTGCAGTTGACAAAAAAAGTAATTAAGTTTGAACACATTTTTTGGGGGTATGTTACTGTTACTGGTAACATAAACTATTAAATACAAAGGAAAGACTTGCTGTATTGTACTTTATTATGAGGGTTGCTCTACACATGATTTCAAATCACGATTTTAAGAAATATTTTATATTTTGTATCATGCCCTTTTAGAAAATTTTTACCATTTTTTGTAACATTCTAAAATTAACTTGAGCTGTCAATAACAGTGAAAATGGCATGGTGTGTAATTTTATTTATACTGAAGGTAAATTTGTAAATTCATAAATAATTAGACAATAGGTGAATATTGCATGGATCTATATCTAACTTTTTCTGAAGACAGACAGATTTTATAGGAAATGGACGATGCCGAATGAAGTCACTTGAATGTTTTCCTTTCGTGAATGCCGGGTTAAAACGCCCTTTTTGGCACGCTATCAACGCTAAATCTAGGAACTGGAACGAAATGTTCGTCTTATATAAAAAAGAATGCCATCTCTATTTGTTCAGAAAAAAATAATAATGTTCTATTTTTAGGAAAGAGTGGGGAGAGTGGTTAGAGGTTAACATAATGTTGTTGCTGTAAATTAAAATACTTTTAATAGAAAAAGAGGCGTCTAGTATTTCTGAACCATTACTTTTTTATGGAAGTTTTAACCTTCCAGAAAGTTCTAGCGACAAAAGTAATCTGTTTTGCTAACCAATGCCATTCACCTGAAAGCAAAAAAAAAAAAAAAAAAATAATAATAATAATAATAATAATAATTTCACTGTATTGGAAGGCAGCTGCTACAGTGCTGCTGTGAGTTGGGAGGTACTGGGACATAAATCTTGATGCCTGCGTCATCACTGAACTGCATTTTGTTGATCCTTGTCAGAAGAGATAACAATAATCCTACTTTCTCTTTGCCACGGCTATCCTACTAAACATTCTGATATCTTCTGACTTTGTCCTCTGGTTTAGTGAAGGATTTTAAACTCTCACAATCCTATAATTGTATCTTTATACTTTCGCTATTTATTTCTAAATCTTTAGCAAGCTGCTTTGTATACTTAATAAATATAATCATGTGGTAGGAGTAAATGATGCGCAGGTTTCTCTTCCGTCATGTACTGCATAAAGGATAACTTCGTCAGTTTCTGATGCACTGAAGTACTGGCTGATAATATCTGAACTAGCAAGGTTCCGTTCAAGCTATGCTGGATCTGGTGACGATTAAATGATGTAGGCGAGCCAGCCTAATAATTTTTTTCTGTTTCTCAAGCAAGCTGCCCTGGCTTCCTTCCTTCGATCAGAAAATATCTGGAACACAAACTTACATCCTGCAAATGTGTCATCTGGCCTCTTATGATAGCCCGATTTAGTCTCTTTTATTACAGAAGAATGTAATGCACTCAAGCAACCATGCCATAGAAGCTGCTGACATTCCGATAACATATATGTAGAAGCCCGCCTGAAAAAAAAAAAATAGATTCGATGTGGAAAACTTATAATAAAGTATATCCTTTTTATAACGAACTCCTGATATTATGATTAACAACAACCATTTTAAAATATTTATTCACCGAGAGGAATCTGAAAAGTCTTAGAAAGTATGGTGCTGCTGGGAATATTGTTACCAATCATTTTTGACAAATCTTGAGAGCATGGGATGCTGGTATTGATTTCATGATCAAGGATATAGATAATCTTGATTAAGGTGTTTTAGAAATTTGGTTCCGTTGGTTATACGAAGACAATATTGTGGTATAAGGGGAATGAAAAATGAATAATTTGTTAGTCCATATCTTCTTGTTGATTAATTCTTGACTGCTTCCAACAAGCTTTTGTAAATTTCCAAAATTTTGGCATAATAATAATAATAATAATAATAATAATATAATAATAATAATAATAATAATAATAATAATAATAATAATAATAATAATAATAATAATAATAATGATGATAATAATAATAATAATAATAATAACAATAATAATAATAATAATAATAATAATAATAATAATAATAATAATAATAATAATAATAATAAAAACGAGAAATACAAAGTACAAGAGAGGGGACTAAACGACCCAATAGATGTAAAACAGAGGCTTAAGGCCAAAGCACATAAGATCCAACGGTACATGAACAGGAATAAGGGACATCAACAGAACAAACTATTCGGAACCAACCAGAAAAGACTATACAGCCAACTAAGAGGGGAAGACAACCACCAAGAAATTCCTGAAGCCGAACCAAGTAAGAGACTCTGGGAAAACATATGGAGCAATCCGGTATCACACAACAAACATGCAACATGGCTCCAGGAAGTCAAGGAAGGCCCCAGGTCCCGATGAAGTCCATGGATACTGGCTCAAAAACTTCAAGGGCCTACACCCACGAATAGCAGAACAACTCCAGCATTGTATCACAAATCACCATGCACCCAAATGCATGACCACAGGAAGAACATCCTTAGTACAAAAAGACAAGAGTAAGGGAAATATAGCCAGTAACTACAGGCCTATCACCTGCCTACCAATAATGTGGAAGTTACTAACAGGTATCATCAGTGAAAGGCTATACAACTACCTAGAGGAGACAAACACCATCCCCCACCAACAGAAAGGCTGCAGAAGGAAGTGTAGGGGCACAAAAGACCAGCTCCTGATAGACAAAATGGTAATGAAGAACAGTAGGAGAAGGAAAACCAACCTAAGCATGGCATGGATCGACTATAAGAAAGCCTTCGACATGATACCACACACATGGCTAATAGAATGCCTGAAAATATATGGGGCAGAGGAAAACATCATCAGCTTCCTCAAAAATACAATGCGCAACTGGAATACAATACTTACAAGCTCTGGAATAAGACTAGCAGGAAAGGGATCTTCCAGGGCGACTCACTGTCCCCACTACTCTTCGTAGTAGCCATGATTCCCATGACAAAAGTACTACAGAAGATGGATGCTGGGTACCAACTCAAGAAAAGAACCAACTGAATTAACCATCTGATGTTCATGGACGACATCAAGCTGTATGGTAAGAGCATCAAGGAAATAGATACCCTAATCCAGACTGTAAGGATTGTATCTGGGGACATCAGGATGGAGTTTGGAATAGAAAAATGTGCCTTAGTCAACATACAAAAAGGTAAAGTAACGAGAACTGAAGGGATAAAGCTACCAGATGGGAGCAACATAGAATGCCTGAAAATATATGGGGCAGAGGAAAACACCATCAGCTTCCTCAAAAATACAATGCGCAACTGGAATACAATACTTACAAGCTCTGGAATAAGACTAGCAGGAAAGGGATCTTCCAGGGCGACTCACTGTCCCCACTACTCTTCGTAGTAGCCATGATTCCCATGACAAAAGTACTACAGAAGATGGATGCTGGGTACCAACTCAAGAAAAGAGGCAACAGAATTAACCATCTGATGTTCATGGACGACATCAAGCTGTATGGTAAGAGCATCAAGGAAATAGATACCCTAATCCAGACTGTAAGGATTGTATCTGGGAACATTAGGATGGAGCTTGGAATAGAAAAATGTGCCTTAGTCAACATACAAAAAGGTAAAGTAACGAGAACTGAAGGGATAAAGCTACCAGATGGGAGCAACATCAAGCACATAGATGAGACTGGATACAAATATCTGGGAATAATGGAAGGAGGGGATATAAAACACCAAGAGATGAAGGACACAATCAGGAAAGAATATATGCAGAGATTTAAGGCGATACTCAAGTCAAAACTCAATGGAGGAAATATGATAAAAGCCATAAACACATGGGCAGTGCCAGTAATCAGATACAGCGAAGGAATAGTGGAATGGACGAAGGCAGAACTCCGCAGCATAGATCAGAAAACCAGGAAACATATGACAATACACAAATCACTACACCCAAGAGCAAATATGGACAGACTATACATAACACGAAAGGAAGGAGGGAGAGGACTACTAAGTATAGAGGACTGCGTCAACATCAAGAACAGAGCACTGGGGCAATATCTGAAAACCAGTGAAGACGAGTGGCTAAAGAGTGTATGGGAAGAAGGACTAATAAAGGTAGACGAAGACTCAGAAATATACAGAGACAGGAGAATGACAAACATAACAGAGGACTGGCACAACAAACCAATGCAAGGACAATACATGAGACAGACTAAAGAACTAGCCAGCGATGACACATGGCAATGGCTACAGAGGGTGAGAGCTAAAGAAGGAAACTGAAGGAATGATAACAGCGGCACAAGATCAGGCCCTAAGAACCAGATATGTTCAAAGAACGAGAGACGGAAATAACATCTCTCCCATATGTAGGAAGTGCAATACGAAAAATGAAACCATAAACCACATAGCAAGCAAATGCCTGGCACTTGCACTGAACCAGTACAAAAAGAGACATGATTCAGTGGCAAAAGCCCTTCACTGGAGCCTGTGCAAGAAACATCAGCTACCTTGCAGTAATAAGTAGTACGAGCACCAACCTGAGGGAGTGATAGAAAACGATCAGGCAAAGATCCTCTGGGACTATGGTATCAGAACAGATAGGGTGATATGTGCAAATAGACCAGACGTGACACTGATTGACAAAGTCAAGAAGAAAGTATCACTCATTGATGTCGCAATACCATGGGACACCAGAGTTGAAGAGAAAGAGAGGGAAAAAATGGATAAGTATCAAGATCTGAAAATAGAAATAAGAAGGATATGGGATATGCCAGTGGAAATTGTACCCATAATCATAGGAGCACTTGGCACGATCCCAAGATCCCTGAAAAGGAATCTAGAAAAACTAGAGGCTGAAGTAGCTCCAGGACTCATGCAGAAGAGTGTGATCCTAGAAACGGCGCACATAGTAAGAAAAGTGATGGACTCCTAAGGAGGCAGGATACAACCCGGAACCCCACGCTATAAATACCACCCAGTCGAATTGGAGGACTGATAGAGCAAAAGAAAAAGAAAAATAACAATAATAATAATAATAATAATATTTTTATTAAAAATAATGGCAGAATTCACAGAATTGATTTTGTACAATATTCTTTCAATTCTCCTTATGATTTGCCTTTCAGGCACGCTGGTATTATAAAGCAGCTGTCCAATGTTCATCGTGCTGTAGGTCGTCAACGGAAATTTCGGGCGGGCTGGTGTTATCAAAAGCAAACTGGTTATCAGGGACAGGCTGGGGTCGTCAACAGGTATACAGGTGCGCTTCGTAGGTCGGGAACAGGCCGTAGTCGTCAGGGGTCTATCTGGTGTTTCTTGTTATTTCTTCTTTTCTGGTTTTTAAAAGGCGTTTACATGTTTCGGCCACCTCGTTTGGCCATCTTCGGGACGGGATCGCTGAGTGCAATGGTCTGTGTCAGATGTATTCACGCTATTTATTGCATTCGGTTGGCTTTTCATTGGGCAATACCTGTGACGTCACGAGCGATGTCATCAGGGGGCCCGTTGCTGGTTGGTTGTCCTCTTCGTGGGCGGAGCCTCATCCTTATTGGTGATGGTGGAGGTCCCCTCGAAGGGCGTGCTACCAGGTCGTCCTCAGGGCGAGAGCTTGAGCTGCGATCACCCTCAGGGTTACTAGGGACGTCCTCAGGATGAGAGCTAACGCTTCTATCATCCTCAGGATCCCTCTGGTGCGATGGTCGTTGTGGGGCGGTGTCTGCTGCTCTTCTGACGGCGGTGGGGAGGAGGAAGGTCTCCTGTGTGATGTTCAAACTGGGCTTCTCCCTCCCGATGTGCAGCGCTTCTAAGATTCGCAAACGACGTAGATCGGGTGCTTGGTCGATAACCTCGAAGTTACCGACGATGTCGCTGCGTCGGATTCTTTTATTATGGGCAGTCCTTGCATGATTAAATACTGCTCCTTCCTGCGCGTGACAGGAGATCCTCTTGGAGAGGCGCATTGACGTTATCCCGATGTAAGTTCCGAGGCATCCTCGGATTGGGCACGTATATCTGTAAATGACGTTCGTCCTCTTCAAGGGATCCTGTAACGGTGCGGGGTTATTTTTCATAATAAGACTCAGGGTGATCGCAGCTCAAGCTCTCGCCCTGAGGACGACCTGGTAGCACGCCCTTCGAGGGGACTTCCACCATCACCAATAAGGATGAGGCTCCGCCCACGAAGAGGACAGCCAACCAGCAACGGGCCCGCGACGTCACAGGTATTGCCCAATGAAAAGTGAGGTACCCGTTTCTTCAAGCCAACCGAATGCAATAAATAGCGTGAATACATCTGACACAGACCATTGCACTCAGCGATCCCGTCCCGAAGATGGCCAAACGAGGTGGCCGAAACATGTAGACGCCTTTTAAAAACCAGAAAAGAAGAAATAACAAGAAACACCAGATAGACCCCTGACGACTACGGCCTGTTCCCGACCTACGAAGCGCACCTGTATACCTGTTGACGACCTCAGCCTGTCCCTGATAACCAGTTTGCTTTTGATAACACCAGCCCGCCCGAAATTTCCGTTGACGACTTACAGCACGATGAACATTGGACAGCTGCTTTATAATACCAGCGTGCCTGAAAGGCAAATCATAAGGAGAATTGAAAGAATATTGTACAAAATCAATTCTGTGAATTCTGCCATTATTTTTAATAAAACTTGTTTGAAAGAAGGTCTGTTTCCAGCATACAATAATAATAATAATAATAATAATAATGGAAGGAGGAGATATAAAACACCAAGAGATGAAGGACACGATCAGGAAAGAATATATGCAGAGACTCAAGGCGATACTCAAGTCAAAACTCAACGCCGGAAATATGATAAAAGCCATAAACACATGGGCAGTGCCAGTAATCAGATACAGCGCAGGAATAGTGGAATGGACGAAGGCAGAACTCCGCAGCATAGATCAGAAAACCAGGAAACATATGACAATACACAAAGCACTACAACCCAAGAGCAAATAACGGACAGACTATACATAACACGAAAGGAAGGAGGGAGAGGACTACTAAGTATAGAGGACTGCGTCAACATCGAAAACAGAGCACTGGGGCAATATCTGAAAACCAGTGAAGACGAGTGGCTAAAGAGTGCATGGGAAGAAGGACTAATAAAAGCAGACGAAGACCCAGAAATATACAGAGACAGGAGAAAGACAGAAAGAACAGAGGACTGGCACAACAAACCAATGCATGGACAATACATGAGACAGACTAAAGAACTAGCCAGCGATGACACATGGCAATGGCTACAGAGGGGAGAGCTAAAGAAGGAAACTGAAGGAATGATAACAGCGGCACAAGATCAGGCCCTAAGAACCAGATATGTTCAAAGTACGATAGACGGAAATAACATCTCTCCCATATGTAGGAAGTGCAATACGAAAAGTGAAACCATAAACCACATAGCAAGTGAATGCCCGGCACTTGCACAGAACCAGTACAAAAAGAGGCATGATTCAGTAGCAAAAGCCCTCCACTGGAGCCTGTGCAAGAAACATCAGCTACCTTGCAGTAATAAGTGGTACGAGCACCAACCTGAAGGAGTGATAGAAAACGATCAGGCAAAGATCCTCTGGGACTATGGTATCAGAACGGATAGGGTGATACGTGCAAACAGACCAGACGTGACGTTGATTGACAAGGTCAAGAAGAAAGTATTACTCATTGATGTCGCAATACCATGGGACACCAGAGTTGAAGAGAAAGAGAGGGAAAAATTGGATAAGTATCAAGATCTGAAAATAGAAATAAGAAGGATATGGGATATGCCAGTGGAAATCGTACCCATAATCATAGGAGCACTAGGCACGATCCCAAAATCCCTGAAAAGGAATCTAGAAAAACTAGAGGCTGAAGTAGCTCCAGGACTCATGCAGAAGAGTGTGATCCTAGAAACGGCACACATAGTAAGAAGAGTGATGGACTCCTAAGGAGGCAGGATGCAACCCGGAACCCCACACTATAAATACCACCCAGTTGAATTGGAGGACGGTGATAGAGCAAAAAAAAAAAAAAAAAAAAAAAAAAAAAAAAAAAAAAAAAAAAAAAAAAATAATAATAATAATAATAATAATAATAATATTAATAATAATAATAGTAATAATAATAATAACAATAATAAATGAATAAATAAATAAATAAACATTTCGTTAGAAAATTGTAACTGAATAATGTTGTCGTTACTTTTCTCAACTACATCTAGTATCAATATATATGTGGGACAAAGATTATATTATATTCATATCATCGCTAGTATTTTCTAGAAATATGGATGCAGATATTCTTAAATTATTGACATTCAGTTCAGTTCTAAAGAAGAAGAACATTATCAGAATAACTGATTAGCGTATTTCCGTTTCATTGTCAGATGGCACTCCTCATCGTATTATTCATCGATGATTTGACTGAGGCATATTACTGTAATCTTTGTTATCGATGCAATATCTGTGGCTAAATTTTTGCATTAAATTAGGCTGGATTTTATAGGTCCAAGGACATGGTTTTTTAAGGCACCTATTTTTGGGGAGGAGTCAATATGTAATAAATACATTATTGAATTACAGAATCTGTAAATAAAAACCCATGACCTGAGGTCATGGCATTAGGAGGGTCCTACGTGACCAATGCAGATCTAGATTACGCTATGCGCTGTCTGCAGTAGCCTGGTTTAAATCTGTTTACATTGTCATCGTTTTGCATTACTGATAACTTTGCACAACAACTTCCATGGGAAGCGGTTGACCTGTTAACCTACGCCGGAAACTTGTAACTTCCGAGCCGGCGGACTACGTATGTTTTTATATGAATCGCATAGATAGCTAATGTTTCGCTATCGACGTGATGCTTTAGAATGTGAGTTCTGTACCAGCGTTCAAACATATCGGTCTCCCGACCGAACTGCATCTCTTAGTATGGAGTTACAGAATAAAGTTGTTATACCTTTTTTCAACTTATCTGTTTGAATCCTCTCCTTTAGTTTAAGAAGAACCACTCTACTAAGATATCACATAGGAGATGGAAGGAACCAGAAATACTTACGAATGACAGTCGTAAGGAGAAACAAACAGTCTTTCGCAAAAGCGAAGAGACTAATAAATACAGAAATATTTCTTAGGTGATACTGAGGTCAAACATCTTCAAGTCTTAGAATCTGCAGTACCTAGAGAGTGGACAGGTAAAACTGATCTGGAGAACTGTAGAAGTATTCATCACATTACTGAGGTTCCGTCAGGCTGAAAGTTGTGGATATTATCGCAGAACCTCCTGATGGTCTTTCCTACGAGGAATGAGAAAGATCACAATCTGAGCTTGTAGTTTCTTTTATTTTTACTTAGATGTACAAATAATGGAATATTTGCTCTTTTTCTGGGGAACTTCTTGGTCTATAGGTCTGGGGATTTAGGAAAAATATGTTTATCTTAATCTTGTTTGTGTTTTTCTTATCTTTGCCATTAAAGAAAGTTGTAAATTTATTTACAAATACTTATTCTCAGTTTCGGGCAAGGTTCAGTTCTTCCCTTGTCTTCGGAAACAAACCGAGCGTGCTTTAGCATCGTTGTTGCTGCTAGAATTATGCTTCAGTTATCAAATCGTCTTGTTTCATTCTATCACATCACTTAATTCCCAGACTATCGAATATTTCTACAAGTTCTGGAATTTTTCATTTCTTAGTCTTATTTGGAGATAGCAGCCTGTTTCTCTTTTCTTGCTTTATTTCATTATAATAAAAATAATAACTGAACTTTAATTACAACTGGAGGAACGTCATGCAGATTCACTCACCTCAACATTATGTGTTGAATTTGTGCAGTTGCAGTAACAAGCTATGTGCACATTATTTTTAAATTGAATGAGATAACTTTTCAAAAATATAGAATAAATTCTTCTTTTCTCTGATAAGAAAAGATTATACTAACCTCTTTTATTTTCTTTTATATATATGAGAGACTGAAATCCTAATCAACTCCTAGATATTTCACCAATTAGAATTTTTAGTCACTTTTGACAAAACGTGATATATACTCAGACCTTGAAGCTAGTTTATTTATGTCTTGTATTAAACTATGATTGTACATGTAGCCTAAAGGTCCTTTAAACATCTGTTTTGTCTACGCACAATCCTATTATAGAATTTGTCTTATTTCACCATTAAATATTTTAAGTTAGTCTTTTACCTCACTACTATATGTCAATATATTCATATATCATATTTACAATATTCATTTAGCTGTACAATTTCTTGTCGCTTTGATAGAATAACTCCAACCATTCCCTGCCCTTAGAGCACGACACAACCCACCGAGGCGTGTTCCCTGGTGCCACTACAACAGGAAGATGAGCCCCTAGGGTCCCTGTCTCAGACGCCCAAACGGCTCAAAAAAAGAATTTCTTTTTAAGTAAGATATGGAAGCTTGGAAATAGGTGGTAAGACTGAACGGACCTGATAAGAAGGAAAGATCAAAAGAAAAAGTATCTGATAGTTGAAGAGCAGCTTTGCAGAACCTGTATTACCGTCTTCTCAGAGTGAGAAGGATGAGTTATCAAGCTTTGGATGCTTACCTGCAGGTGTGTGATGGCAATTGCAAAACTTTTTACTTCCCCTTCTTCTTTTGCTGTTGGATCCCGTGGATACTTTTGGAACTCTTTTTCAAGCGCTTTACTCAAATAACCAGCCTCTTGCAGCCTGAGTATGCTGTAAAAAATTTATTCAGTTTAAAAATGACATAAGTTTAGACACAATTTCGACAAAGATAAAAATCCTGTTGAAAGAGCATGAAACTATTCTTTTCTCGAATAGGTAATAATTAGAAGGATCATGCAATGAAATGTATCATATAAAACTACTCATGAAGGCTTCATAACATATAGAAGGTATTGGTGGAACTACAGACAAGACATACATTACAGCAAGTTTAGGGATGTTTAGAAATTTGCTGCCGATGGTTTAGGAAGACATTAAAAGCTATAAGTGAATGAGGAGGCGGGGGAAGGTGACTTTAGTGGAACCTATTGGAGGTAGAGGGACATGAGTAGAATGGAGGATTAAATGGAGGATGATGCCTTTGTTGGAAACGTTGGAGAATATGCATCAAGGCAACTGATCCCTGAACATTACGAATATAACTTACAGAAATCTATTACTGACTAGCCACAGCATACACATAAAGTTATTGCTTAAAAGCCGAAGGAATCAATAGAATGCATTAATGGAGGTTAAGGGCATTTATTGAGAAGAACTATCACTAAAGGTTTAGCAAATATACAGACTGTTTTTACTAAAGACTTGAATATAAGAAGAGTTTCCACCGAAGGTTTTGGAAAACATATAGTAAACAATCACTGAAAGATCATCAAATTCATAATTTACAAAGACATTGCTAAAGGTATGGCAAGAAACCGTAAGAAAACAATTAATGAAAGCTTATGAAATATACGTAAATCAATTACAGAATAATCGTGTAATATGCTGTAAAGCTGGAGGTTTGGAATGCAGTTGTAGGATGTGCAACTTGATGAACAATGAATCATTGCTTTTATATAAGAGAACTTCATGAGTGGAAAATATAAGTTGTTAGTAATAATAATAATAATAATAATAATAATAATAATAATAATAATAATAATAATAATAATAATAATAATAATAATAATAATAATAATAATAATAATATTAATAATAATAATAATAATAATAACCATCTCAAGTTACTAACAGGTATCATCAGTGAAAGGCTATACATCTATCTACTTAGAGGAGACAAACACCATTCTCCACCAACAGGACGGCTGCAGAAGGAAGTGTAGGTGCACAAAAGACCAGCTCCTGATAGACAAAATGGTAATGAAGAACAGTAGGAGAAGGAAAACCAAACTAAGCATGGCATGGAATGGCTAGACTATAAGAAAGCCTTCGACATAATACCACACACATGGCTAATAAAATGCCTGAAAATATATGGGGCAAAGGAAAACACCATCAGCTTCCTCAAAATACAGTGCGCAACTGGAATACACTACTTACAAGCTCTGGAATAAGACTAGCAGAGGTTAATATCAGGAGGGGGATCTTCCAGGGCGACTCACTGACCCCACTACAAGGAGTGAGGGGACTACTAAGCATAGAGGACTGCGTCAGCATCGAGAACAGAGCACTGGGGCAACATATGAAAACCAGTGAAGACGAGTGGAACAAGAGTGCATTGGAAGAAGGACTGATAAAAGTAGATGAAGACCCACACATATACAAAGACAGGAGAATGACAAGCAGAACAGAGGACTGGCACAACAAACCAATGCATGGACAATACATGAGACAGACTAAAGAACTAGCCAGCGATGACACGTGGCAATGGCTACAGAGGGTGAGAGCTAAAGAAGGAAACTGAAGGAATGATAACAGTGGCACAAGATCAGGCCCTAAGAACCAGATATGTTCATAGAATGATAGATGGAAATAACATCTCTCCCATATGTAAGAAGTGCAATACGAAAAATGAAACCATAAACCACATAGCAGGCGAATTTCTGGCACTTGCAGAGAACCAGTACAAAAAAAAAGATGATTCTGTGGAAAAAAGCCTCCACTGGAACCTGTGCAAGAAACAACAGCTAGCTTGCAGTAATAAGTGGTACGAGCACCAACCTGAAGGCGTGATAGAAAATGATCAGGCAAAAATCCTCTGGGACTATGGTATCAGAACAGATAGGGTGATATGTGCAAATAGACCAGACGTGATGTTCGTTGACAAAATCAAGAATAAAGTATCATTCATTGATGTCGCAATACCATGGGACATCAGAGTTGAAGAGAAAGAAAGGGAAAAACTGGATAAGTATCAAGACCTGAAAATAGAAATAAGAAGGATATGAGTTATGCCAGTGGAAATTGTACCCATAATCATAGGAACACTAGGTACGATCCCAAGATCCCTGAAAAGGAATCTGGGAAAACTAAAGGCTGAAGTAGCTCCAGGACTCATGCAGAAGAGTGTGATCCTAGAAGTGGCGCACATAGTAAGGAGGCAGGATGTAATGCGGAACCCCACACAATAAATACCACCCAGTCGAATTGGAGGCCTGTGATAAAAAAAAAAATAATAATAATTATTATTATTATTATTATTTTGGGCTATCACAGCCCTCCAATTCGACTGGGTGGTATTTATAGTGTGGGCATCTGGGTTGAATCCTACCTCCGTAGGATTCCATCACTTTTCTCACTATGTGTGCCGTTTCTAGGATCACACACTTCTGCATGAGTCCTGGTGCTACTTCAGCCTCTAGTTTTTCCAGATTCCTTTTCAGGAATCTTGGGATCGTGCCTAGTATTCCTATGATTATGGGTACAATTTCCACTGGTATATCCCATATCCTTCTTGTTTCTATTTTTCAGATCTTGATACTTATCCATTTTTTCCTTCTCTTTCTTTTCAACTCTGGTGTCCCATGGTATTGCGACATCAATGAGTGATACTTTCTTCTTGATTTTGTCAATCAACGTCACATCTGGTCTATTTCCACATATCACCCTATCTATTCTGATACCATAGTCCCAGAGGATCTTTGCCTGATCGTTTTCTACCATGCATTCAGGTTGGTGTTTGTACCACTTATTACTGCAAGGTAGCTGGTGTTTCTTGCACAGGCTCCAGTGGAGGGCTTTTGTCACTGTATCACGCCTCGTATTGCACTTCCTACATATGGGAGAGATGTTATTTCCATCTATAGTTCTTTATCATTTCTTCAGTTTATTTCTTGAGCTCTCCCCTCTGTAGCCATTGCCATGTGTCAACGCTGGCTAGGTCTTTAGTCTGTCTCATGTAGTGTCCATGCATTGTTTTTTTGTGCCATTCCTCTGTTCTGTTTGTCATTCTCCTGCCTCTGTATATTTCTGGGTCGTCGTCAACTTTTATCAGTCCTTCTTCCCATGCACTCTTGAGCCACTCGTCTTCATTGGTTTTCAGATATTGCCCCAGTGCTCTGTTCTCGATGTTGATGCAGTCCTCTGTGCTTAGTAGTCCCCTCACTCCTTCCTTTTGTGTTATGTATAGTCTGTCTGTATTTGCTCTTGGGTGTAGTGCTTTGTGTATTGTCATATGTTTCCTGGTTTTCTGATCTATGCTGTGGAGTTCTGCCTTCGTCCATTCCACTATTCCTTCGCTGTATCTAATTACTGGCACTGCCCATGTGTTTATGGCTTTTATCATATTTCCTCCATTGAGTTTTGACTTGAGTATCGCCTTGAGTCTCTGCATATATTCTTTCCTGATCGTGTCCTTCATCTCTTGGTGTTTTATATCCCCTCCTTCCATTATTCCCAGGTATTTGTATCCTGTCTCATCTATGTGTTCGAAGTTGCTCCCATCTGGTAGCTTTATCCCTTCAGTTCTTGTTACTTTACTCTTTTGTATGTTGACTAAGGTGCATTTTTCTATTCCAAACTCCATCCTGATGTCCCCAGATACAATCCTTACAGTCTGGATTAGGGTATCTATTTCCTTGATGCTCTTACCATACAGCTTGATGTCGTCCATGAACATCAGATGGTTAATTCTGTTGGTTCTTTTCTTGAGTTGGTACCCGGCATCCATCTTCTGTAGTACTTTTGTCATGGGAATCATGGCTACTACGAAGAGTAGTGGGGAAAGTGAGTCTCCCTGGAAGATCCCTCTCCTGATATTAACCTCTGCTAGTCTTATTCCAGAGCTTGTAAGTATTGTATTCCAGTTTCACATTGTATTTTTGAGGAAGCTGATGGTGTTTTCCTCTGCCCCATATATTTTCAGGCATTCTATTAGCCATGAGTGTGGTATCATGTCGAAGGCTTTCTTATAGTCTATCCATGCCATGCTTAGGTTGGTTTTCCTTCTCCTACTGTTCTTCATTACCATTTTGTTTCTCAGGAGCTGGTCTTTATTATTATTATTATTATTATTATTATTGTTATTATTATTATTATTATTATTATTATTATTATTATTATTATTATTATTATTATTATTATTATTATTATTATATTCAAGATAACAAGCAAACATTATTACAAAGGACAAGATATTTAGATGCTACAGATACCTAGCAGTGACAAGAGGACGGGGCGGATAAATAAGAAATTACCATTGTTTCAAAATGAACCTTAAAATAATAATAAATGAATAAGAGCTAAAGGAAGTAAATAAAAGAATGGGAAAATGTGCCCTGGCCTAGCGTACCCTCAAACGAAGGAAGCAAAGGGGAGAGCTTATGCCATAAACACCCATTATGATATATGTGAGCAATGTTAAGAGGCCAGATTGTTTGCTACAGTTTTAAACTAAATGACCAGTTACGAGGTCATATGCGCATAAAGAAATTGAAATTTCATTTGAATAATAAGACCTCTTTCCCTGTCGTTCCTTGAATATAGCTTTGGTTTGCTGGATATGCATAGTTTGACCTGGTCTAAAGTATTGTAGCTGCCATGAAATGATTTTGATCATATTTGTTAAGATGAGAAAAGAGCTGAAATTTAATGCTGAAAACTATTGAATTCGACTAGATGTAGATACAACTTCATTTTGAAATAAACTGGATCTCACCTCAGTAAGGAAAGATTGTATTTATCTTGCATAATTTCACAACAAAGGAAACTACTAAAACAAAGAATTACAATAACTTTTGTGGGGGATTCAAAGAAATAACTTACAAATGTGTGAAGACTGGTGTGATGGGGGATCCCATCTGAAAGGCGAAGCCAATATAACCGGGAAAGAACCTTTCTCGTCCAAAGTAGTACCGCCCATATCCATACTTTCTTAAATATAATGCCATGAAAGCTTCGCCAGCAACGAACACAAATTTTCTTTCAAGAACCTGCAGATAGATTTTTGAAAGATTAAGTGTTCTATTTGTTTTAGTCCTGAAAAAAAAAAATCTGAAAATTATTCTTCACCCAAAACGCTTATCTCCAGACAGTATAGGAGTGAATGAAATGGTGAACTGATTGCCAAGGTTGTTATAATAAACTGGATAGGTGTAATGATCAAGAGCATCACGTTCTCAGATGTGAGAGAATGACATGGCCAACACTATTTATAGAAATATAAGTTCAGAAGGAACTGTAAGCCCCTCCAACCATGGGACTTGGCTCAATAGCTCAACACTTTCATGGGGTATTTAGTACCCACAGTCTTTGCAGAACTGCTTCATGGTTCCAGTGGTTACCATTGACCGCGTTTCTACCTAAGCCAATGTTTATCTCTCTCTCTCTCTCTCTCTCTCTCTCTCAAGTCAGTAAATTATTTTATTTTTTTTAATTCATTCGAATTCCAAGATTTTTTTTGTACGTCTATAGGCAATTGGGAAGTATTTTAGGAATTATGGGAACTGGAAATGTAGGTGGTGCAATTCAATACTAATCTATAAATATGCCAATTTACCAAACTGAGCTCCTTATCTCATTTTTCACCTTAACGTATAATCTTCTCGGATAAAAATTAGACATTTTACCGTAATATAAATGCCTTAGCTTTTATATATTAAATGCGTAGTAGTTTTATTTCACCTCTACTGTCAGATTCAAAATATGTATCTTCCATTGTGAATTTCAGTATGTTATACAAGCTATAGCTGGTTCACTTAAGGTAGATTCTTGGGTGAGCTCTATGCTTACGAGACGCTTGTTTGGCGGGCGCTGATTGGCTGGGAGCTGCTTGCCTCCCGGTACCAGCCAATCGGCGGCCGCCAAACAAACGTCTCGCAAGCATAGGGCTCATCCAAGAATCTACCTTAAGTGAACCAGTTATAGTATTATATACGCATATAAAAGAATCCTTTTTGTCACTTAAAGACATTGTTTTAGTTATTTCGACCCTCGCAATAGGGTTAACTTCAAGTACCCTATGCACTGAACAGAACACATTTACCTCGGTCAGTCACAAAAGCACAGCTCTTCTCAAAATGTCTTTACGTATGTGAAGAATTCTTAGTCTTATATCATTCGTTCATTAAGAAAACTAAGCCAACTATTTATTTCCGTGCTGATATTCTTAGCTATTTTTTCTATTTCAGTAAATTATAATAAGAATTGATAACAACCATACAGGTTACGCGTACTTAACACGTTCTTTTTGTTCAAAGCTCTTATTTAAATGCAGTTCTTTAATTTTAGGAACTAGACTATTGTGATTCAATCTCACTCAATATTTAATGTATATGGAAGCATTTAAATATAATCACCATTATTTGGAAGAAAGACTGAGCAGTGGCATTACTTATTATTAGTTGCATTAGATGCGAAATTTCAGAAAACAGAACCTTCACTATTTACAACTGGAATTTTCGAATTCATATTTCCAAGATGATGGAATTTACACACTTTCCACAAATAAAGAATGGTAGGTACCATTCTATCAGCACTATTTACTTTTCAGTTAGATCTTTAAAAAAAAGAAAAAGAAAAATTGTTGCCATTTTCCTATAAAATTTCATAACTTGATCACCATAAACTTATCATGCAACTTCTGCTGTACATCAGCTCCCTTATCATTCATTGCTCATTTCATCTAATGATAAAATAGTCATCTTTTTCTTTCAACGTTATTGATCTGCCGTATATGGTTTGAGATAGAAATTGGTTACATATTTCATGAAACATCTATAAAATAGAAAAACTGGTCAGCAACAACAACCATGGTAGTAAATGACAAGGATGTCAGGTCAATCTCCAGCCTTACTTATGCCACAACTAAGAAAATATTACCAATCAAAAAGAAAATACAACAATGCTGACATCAGTAAAGAGAAACCAATTGATTATACCATGCTGCTTACGTGACTACCTCTGAACTTGTACTCTTGTCCATTACCGTGCCTAAAATGTCCTACATATTTCTTCACATTTAGAATGAAAATAATCATACTCCATTGGGGAGAAAACATTACTTACCCTTTTCATTCCTTCGTCTATTCCATTGACAAAGCTCTTCGACCGATCTGTATGATCCATGAGATCCCAAGTTTGCTTGTAAAGGCCATCCTTTGCACTCTGCAATATATAAATTTGCATTCATTGATCATTATGTAAGCTGTGTATTAATAAAGTTTACAAGATGGGAGCTTCATCTACTTGAGCAGTAGACCTCATCAAGTAGATGAAAGTTCCTGTCTTGTAATCCATCCAGTCTTGATGCTGCTTAACTAGCTACAGAATAAGAAGTAAAAGGAAAGAATCTTGAATAATTTTCCCTTTTTCATGACAACCTTGCCAAAGGAGGAAAAGAAGAAGTACAGACGGATTCTAAGAATTATTTGAAAATAGGATCTACCAACAATTCCATTGTCTTCAATAGAAAATGAGTATGAGAGAGAATATGCCCAAATAGCCTTATATATATATATATATATATATATATATATATAATATATATTATATATATATCTATATGTATATATATATGCATATCTATATATATATATATATATAATATATATATATATATATATATATATATATATATATAAGCTAGGTTTGGGCATATTCTCTCTCATACTCATATATATATATATATATATATATATATATATATCTATATATATATATGTATATATATATATGTATATCTATATCTATATATATATCTATATATAATATATATGTATATATATATATATATATATATATATATATATATGTATGTATATATATATATATATATATATATATATATATATATATATATATATATATATATATATATATATATATATGTACATGCCTTAAGATATATATATATATATATATATATATATATATATATATATATATATATATATATATATATAGTTATATATATATTATATATATATATATCTTCTATCTTAAGGCGCTGGTTAGACGTTAAGATTTACATATATATAAAAATAAATGGGGTTGATGACCTTTGCTCTTGCATGCTAGAAACAGATGCAAGGCAGTGAATCCATCAAATAGAAAACACGCCGTTTGCAATATGAGATGCGTGCACATTCCAGAGATATGAGGTAAATCATAACGGAGGTTACTTCAGGTTACTTTGGGTCACTGGGTGCATACAAACGTGTACATGGGCACAGTCTAGCATGTGTATGTTCGTGTGTTCAGTAGCATGCATGTATCAGTGCATCTTTTGGTGGGCATACATGCGTACGATGGTTAACAAGTGAATGATATATAATCTCTAGTATGTGAATTAACGGGGCAATTAGACAACAAGCTTTCAAAGTGGTCACAAGAGGCTTTGGCGTAGGGGAAGGCGCTAAGATCCGTCAGAAAAGCTAATGTGAAGATTTTTAAAAGTTAATACCTTTTATGTAGTGACATTGAGTTCAGTTCTAGAGGAAAGGAAGTGTGATGCGACACTCATTTATTGACAAACTTTAACATTTCATTGTTTGATAATTATATTCTCATTTTCAGATGGAATCGAAATCACCATTTAGAAAAAATGGATTTCTCTAGACTTGTGTCAACTTTTTTAGTTGGACAGAAAGAGATAAGAGGGGGTACTTATTTGATTATGAATTCGAGAAAAGTAATGGTAACTTAACGATTTTTGAGTATGTTCTTCAACTCATTTTACTCCATTTTCATGTTAGCTATTTTGGGAAATAAAAATTATATTTTTTTAATAGTGGGGGTTGAATTCACCTAAGTACTTAATGATTGATCTTCAGCTAGCTTCAGAGATATCACAGAAGAGGGACTATGAAAAGTAGGTTACGTTTTCCAGTTAGGAGTTCTCTCCAATTATTTAAAGAAGCGTCATTTTGACACTCATAATAGGTGGTGGCAGTGGTTAAAAGGCATTCAAGCCTATAGTTTACATTTCCAGAGAGACTAGAATTAGACAGATTAAGCATATATCTGGGAAAGTGGTTATAATTATGTATATTTGGCAAGTGACTCTCTATTGCAAACAAAAGGTGATTTTAAGTTGTAGTCCGCAGAATTCGGGTGTCAGCAGGGGTGGTTGGCAGTTCTGTTAGATAGTGCTTAAGTGTCAGATGTGTTTCTTTTGGGAAGAGGGATAAATGATAATGGAAATTAATTACGCGCGGTTGCAAGTGTAACTGAATATTATGTGCTAAGGCGAGTGCCAATAACTTTGTGTTCGCGTGCCAATACCTGTGAGGATGTAATTGTTAAAGTTCACTTCTTTTTATTGGTGTTAACAATTTGCTCGCAAGTGTATTTCATTTTGATGTCCCTCGGGATTCAATGAACATTAGGGGTTTGTTGTAATTTCAATGCATTAGAAAGAGTAGCACAAAATTGTTTAATTTTTGTATATGGGCGTGTGAAAGAGGTTGTGGTGAGAACGGGTGTGCAAGCTAAACTTATTTTCTCAGAAAGGAGATCGGTGGTTATGTTCTCTCTCATTCACTCTTCCCATTTTCTGTAGACCAGCTCGGGACCTTGTGCCAGTTGCTATCAGCTGATTGACATTGAATCTGCGAAGCAGTAACTCGAAGCAGTAGGAGATTAATGGGAATTGGTGCATGCTATTTTCTTTTATTGGTGAATGATATGTTATTACTTTTGTGTTGGTGGTTTTTCTGGGGATAAATATATCGATGTTATTGAGGTTGGGGTGAATCCTGAATCATTAGAGTTCCCATAAAGAAGGCAAAATGGCCAAAGCAGGTAAAAGTCAAACTTTGGTGCATAAGATAACTAACATAAATGCAGGAGTTAGCCCTTTTCGAGGCATGGTTGATGGCGTTCTGTCCCAACCAATGCAAATTTTTATTGAGGGAGTGAATAACTATTTAAATGCCAAGGGAGTTAAAAATGATGCAGAGGCTTTTACAGAGGCAAAAGCCTTGTTAGATTTCAATAAAGGGGATTTGTCATTTATATGCTGTAGTTTTCAGTACACAAAATGTCAGTTATAGACCGAGTTACAACCATTTCTGACGGCGGCATATGGAACAAAGGAAGACGGAGATATGGTGAGGGATTTAAGAGGATTGTACAAGATTAGAAAAGGGACAACAAGCCTTATTGAGCACAGCTCAAAACTTTTTGACTCAGCAGGAGAATGGATACAGATATTGAAAAAAGTTCACATGGCTAAATGGGAATAATATCTCCGTCGACAATTTACATAAAATGATTCATTTCTCACAGCTTCTACACGACGTCCCAGACGCCATGTAGATAGTTTTGATGAAAAGATTGAACCTATATCAGATGAGGAATTGATTTATTCCCAAATTCAGAAACTTATGTCCAAATGTCCCACGGTTGATAGTTCAATTTTTAATGTGACAGGTCCAAGAAATACAATGCAAAGAGACTCGGATTTCCCCTTTTCCCTGTTTGTGTGCAAGAGTGGAATATAATAGAAGATGATCGATCAAAGGCAACGGCAGTTGCACTGCTACAATTGTAATAAACTAGGACACACAAAGAAAGTATGTAGAGTCAAATATTGTGGAAAATGCAAAAGTGTGGATCACTTTTGGCAGGTTTGTCCGTCTCAGATACAGAAGGATACGAGACCTACTACTCAGAAATTCGGGAGTTATGATACAAGAGCTTCCCAGGTAGGTCACTCAAAAGGGCAAAGGGATCAGTGAAATTTTTGGAAAGCCAATCAATAAAAGGGGTACAGATGATTTTTAAATGACATTGTGGTCTCGTGGGGGACGCCACAGAGCCCAGGCTGATAGTAAATAGAACAGTGGAGGATGTGCCTATCTCAATTTTTATAGACACTAGAGCCTCAGTGAATCTAATGGACCATGATCTGTATCAGTCCATGTTCTCCCATTACCCTTTGAAACCCTCAATGGAGACGGTGTGTCATGTGCAAGCCCATAGATTAAATACCCTGGGTTTTATCAGAATACACTTTACTCTTGGTGATAGAATGTTAATAGAACCATTTTTGGTTATAAAAGGGTTGCATTGTGCAACAGACTTTTACTGGGCCATCCTGCATGTAGGAGACACAGAATATCGGTCCATACAGGTGTTAGTGGTATAACGGTTGGAATACCAGGTGTATTTATCCCATATGAGGATACAAGTGGAACTAAGGATACCAAGATTAATTTGGGTAACAGTGAAAATGGGGCGCTTTTGGCAGTGGTAATATTAATGATGCCAATGATATGGGGAATGGTGGTATCGGAACCAACACTGATGATATTGGGAATAACAGCGGTGCTGGCGGTGATGTTAAATGGGATATTGAGGGCCATGGTGGTGACAATTTTGGCGGTTTTAACATTGGTGGTATGGGTGGTGATGCTGATACTAATTTTAATGCTTATCCTAATACTAATACTGATATTGATACTAACAATGGGGTCCTGGTGGATGTAATGAAAACCACCGGTGGTGACATTGATGGGGGCGTGGAACAGGGAAGTACTAACCCCAAATAAAAAGGTGGTAAAAGTTTGACTGAGGGAAGTGAAAAAGCCCAGGAAGGTATGTGTAATTGAGGGTGGCGAGAACCTAAGAGGTGTTATTAGCACATACATATGTGGTAGACCTCCAAGATTGAAGTAGTAATAGTGGTTCAGTGGCTATTGTATGGGGGAAAACTGAGTTTTCAGAGGCATAAATGCAATCAAGGAAGAAAATATTTAGAGAACATTTAGCTAATGCAGATTATAAAGAGCATATAGAAGCGGTAAGGGACGTTGGCAGAATTTGGGGACATAGTAGGTTTACGAGGGGAAAAATTGGGACTGACTAATGTGTTAGAACATAAGGCAAACTTAGAGGAAGGTACAAAACCTGCATACCTTTCAAAATCAGAGAGCAGGTAGGAATTATTAGACATAGTGCATCTCCATACAACTTTCCTCTGTTAGCAGTGCCTAAGAAGGACGGTTATGTCCGAGTATGCGTTGATTTTAGACGTTTAAATGAGAAAACAATTCCTGACCATTATCTAGTCGTGTGCATACCAGATATTATTGTAGAAATTGGGGGACATAATATTTATAGTTTAATTGATATAGCACAGGTTTTTTTGCAGGTTCCACTTAGCAAATATAGCCAGGAATATACTGCTTTTTCAGTGCCCAAGGGACACTGAATTTACGAGGATGCCTTTCGGTTTGTCAGATAGTCCTAAGACTTTTACGAAGTTAGTAAACACAGTTTTGCATGGGCTTTTGGGTAAAAATGTTTTTGTGTACATGGATGATATATTGATTGCAACAGACTCGATCGAGCAACACTTAGAAGTGCTTAAGGAAGTACTTAGGAGACTTGGATTAGCAGTAATGAAAATTAAGCTAGCTAAGTGTTCCTTTTTGAAGAAGCAAATAACATATTTAGGTCATATCATATCTAAAGAGGGAGTTAGAGGAAATGACGATAAAGTCAAAACAATTACAGATTCTCTTACCCCGAAATCAAAGAAACAAATTATGTCATTCCTGGGGATGGTGGGGTATTTCCATAGGTTTCTGAAAGGGTTTTTTAACATAGCAGCTCCTCTAACACACGTATTGCGGGAAGACATTCAATTTCCCTGGGGAGAACCGCACCAAGTAGCTTTTCAGAAACTTAAGGACGCATTAATGAATCCCACAGTTCTGAAATTTCCAGATTTCAACGAACCGTTCACATTAGTAACTGATGCCAGTCAGGAGGGTATAGGTGCAAGCCTTATGCAAAAGTTTGATGGGGAGCTCCATCCCATTGCTTTCAATAATAGGAAATTTAGGACAAAGGGCAGCAATGAAAGACTAATGGCTACCGTAGATAAATAAGCCTTTGCAATAGTATTAAGTTTGGTTCATTTTAAAATGCTCCTCATGGGGAATAAAGTAGAAATTCTTGCAGACCACAAGCTATTATTGGATCTTTTTAAAAAACCCGATCTGTCACCCAAAAGAGCTTGATGGTTCTTAACTATCAGGGACTTTGCAGCTCAAATATATGGAAGGCAAGTTAAATGTAGTCGCAGATGCAGTAGAAGTCTTTATGATATGGAGGGATTTCAAGTTGGGGTAGTTACTAGTGAATCTTTACAATGGGATATAAGTCTCATCAAAGGCAAGATGAGGATGAAATTTTGGCAGAAGCAAAAGCGTTTCTTAGAGGGGGATCAGTCAGGAAGGTTATAAGTTACCTTTTTCAGGTTTAGAATTAGAAGGTAATCTGTTGGTCAGGAAAATTAAATATAAATGAGGGACTACTGAAAGAAAAGAAGACACGACACGGATCGTAATTCCAAAAGTCCTAATTCCAGTAGTTTTGGATATAGTACACGCCGTTTGCAATACGAGATGCGTGCACATTCCAGAAATATGAGGTAAATCTCAAGGGAGGTTACTTCAGGTTACTTCAGGTCACCGGGTGCATACAAACGTGTACATGGGAACAGTCTAGCATTTGTACGTTCGTGTGTTCAGTAGCATGCGTAAATCCGTGAGTCTGTTGGTGGGCGTACATACGTACAATAGTTAACAAGTGAATGATATATAATCTCTAGTATGTGAAATAACGGGGCAATTAGACAACAAGCTTTCATAGTGGTCACAAGAGGTTTTGGCGTAGGGGAAAGGCGCTAAGATCCATCAGAAAAGGTAATGTGAAGACTTTGAAAAGTTAATACCTTTTATGTAGTGATATTGAGTTCAGTTCTAGAGGAAAGGAAGTGTGATGCGACACTCATTTATTGACAAACTTTAACATTTCATTGTTTGATCATTATATTCTCATTTTCAGATGGATTCGAAATCACCATTTAGAAAAAATGGATTTCTCTAGACTTGTGTTAACTTTTTTAGTTGGACAGAAAGAGATAAGAGGGGGTACTTATTTAATTATGAATTCGAGAAAAGTAATGGTAACTTAACGATTTTTGAGGATATTCTTCAACTCATTTTACTCCATTTTCATGTTAGCTATTTTGGGAAATAAAAATCATATTTTTTTAATAGTGGGGTTGAATTCACCTAAGGACTTAATGATTGAACTTCAGCTAGCTTCAGAGACATCACAGAAGAGGGACTATGGAAGGTAGGTTACGTTTCCCAGTTAGGAGTTCTCTCCAATTATTTAAACGCACGACATATATGTATATATATATATATATATATATATATATATATATATATATATATATATATATATATATATATATATATATATATATATATATATATATACTGAATCACGAAAGTTTGGAACGTGATTAATCCATAAATAAAGGTATAAGCCACAAAGGAAAAATAAACAACGAAGTTTCTGCATGATCTTTCGACTCAACGTCCTTTACTTTGCAGACAAACTGACTTACATGAAGAATGGCAGTACAGGAAAGGTCGTATAACTGACAGATAGCGATTATAATCCCTATCTGTCAGTTATACGAACTTTCCTGTACTGTCAATTCCTCATGTAAGTCAGTTTGTTTGCTGAGTAAAGGACGTTGAGTCGAAAGATCTTGCAGAACCCCGTTGTTTATTTGTCTTTCGTGGCTTATCCTTTATATATATATATATATATAATATATATATATATATATATATATATATAGTATATATATATATATCTTATTCTTTATATTAAATGAACTGATCAATTGACATATCTACGTATTTATGTTTTAAACTTTATCTAGAATCATAAAATGTAAATAATCATGATTATAGTAACTAGGAGAATATGCTACGAAATTAGTAAGAATTAATATTTATTCATAGTAAAAAGATTTCATTCGATAATACTGCAAAATTAAGTCCTATTTTATTATAAAGGAAAATACTCATTCACTGATGTTAATGGTATTTGAACTTCGAACAAGTTAATCCATATGATTTTATTTTAAGCCTCATCTTACTTTTTTTAAAGTGATACATTGTTTTTGATGTTCATAAATAATATTAGAAACTAATTAAAACTTCAAGTACATTGCAATAACCTGTATGCTACTTAACTCTGGAGTAAACATGACCAATGCTAGAAAAGAAAGAACGAGATGAAATATGATTGTTTATTTTCGCTAGATTAGTAAAGAAAGAAATATAAAAAAATATGTATAAAAAACATCTCAGGAATTAAGAGGGAAAAAGGGAAAAAAGTCGGATTATAAAATGTCTTGAGGGACACAACGATCCTGGATCAGTGTTATGGCACAAAATAAATAAGACTAATGGGACACATGATTTATTCCCCTTGTTCATAAAAATTTCCATGTTCACTAGTGTAAAAATGTTGTTAATTTTTAGAATATTTAAGAAACAAAAATATACATTGAAAATACCAGCTTGCACAGGGGACATATACCTTAAAAAGGACCTCATAACCGCTGCCTCCCACTAAGCCGATGGTGAATCCATCCTTGGTGGCTCTGGGAAGGTCACTCAGGGAATCGATGGGAGTCTCGTAGGAAGGAACCGCCAGCACCGCCGTCAGCACTCCCGAGTACAGAGCTGGAAAGAAACAGCTAACTGGTGGGAATGGTTCTAGGCTTCTTCTGAGGCTTAGTAACATACATTTTCTTTCGCTCCCTTTCTTCTCTGACAGTGTTCTATTTTTGCTTTCGATGTAAAAATGAAAAGAAAATTGTCTAATAGGATTGTTCTTTTTTCTTTAATAAGCATTGAAATATACAACAAATGGTTTTTAGTGCAATTTAAACTGGAGGCAGTAAGTTTCCTGCCAATGACAGATTCGAATATGTAAGATATTTTTATAAGCTACACCCATGCTTGGCGTGTGCGGACAATTTTTCGAAAACCCATTATTCGAAAAGCAATTATTCGAAAAGTTTTGTTTTTTTCGAAAACCAAATATTCGAAAACAATAGATCGAATGTGTAATTATTCGAATTTACAATTGATCGAAATACAAAATATTCGAATAAGCATTGTTTCGAAATGAATATTGTTCGAATCCATGAGTAACGTCGACTTGTTGAAAAAAGCCCGACGGCAGTTTTGTATATTTGCACTTCTCTCTCTCTCTCTCTGTCTCTCATCGGTCTCTCTCTCTATCTCTCTCTCTCCTCTCACCTCTCTCTCTCCCTCTCTCTCTCCCGAAGGTAGTGTTTTATTCGAGAAACAACTCAATCGTATTGTTTGTATTTTAATTACCTTAAATAAAGAAATAAATAAACATCACAATAAACCGTTAACAAATCCTTAAAACCCTAAAGTTCCCATTGTTATTTTGGACGGTTTCCTATTTAGTAGTGAAGCTCTTAAACCCTATGATGGCTGAGTTCGCTCAAAGTGAACAAGGAAAGCACATGTTATTAGTGAATGGACATTTGTTTGTTACAGACAAGCAAATACAAGATAAGATTTGCATTTTAGAGAATTGCAACGAGGTCCATTATACAAAGGCGTACAGCTAGGGTCGTCACTTAGCTTACAATGTAGTTTTATGACTAAGGGCAACAAATATGCTTGATGGAGGCTCGCAGCCCTAAGGGTTTCGTTCTTTGGCCCTCCTTTTATATTATTTTGAGTAAATACAGTACCATAGCTTTACCAACATGCTTTCAAGGTTAAATGTATAAGGTCATGAAAAACTTGTGCATTTAACTGACAGAGGCAAGAAATACAGCTTTACCATCTTGCTTTCAAGGTTAAATGTATACGGTCATGAAAAACTTGTGCATCACGGACAGAGCAAGAAAAATAACAGCAACCTGAAAGTTTGGAGATGCTTCACTTATGAAAGCTCATAAAAAAAAACAGGGCAGTGAGTCACTACTGTGGTTATCGAATGTTTGACATTATACCTAAACATAATAATTAATAATTACTAATGTAGTCATTTGCATTTTCAAAAGATTCTTCGTAAACCTAAATGTCTGATTGAAATGTTATTAGCCCGGCACCCAAATAGCTGGTGCCTAAAAGTCCGGCGCCGAAATCACCAACACCCAAACGACTGCATCCAATCGTCCTACTGAGTAGGAATAACTCGTTTTTGTTTGCTATTTGTTCTTTTAGAGCGGTAAACCATTTTATAAATCGTCAACACTGAAACAGATTAAGTGTAAAGTAACCATTACTTACTGAACTTACCTGCTAGTATGAGACAGACGGAAAACCAGACGAAAAGGATAAATCTTTGGGACCACGATTCAGTGTTAATATCGTTCCCTTGATTGACGATATTGCGGAACATGTTGAAAGAGTACCACTGGATGCCCTTTTGAACATCATTTACCCGATATTTGCTGATTGATAACGAGACCAAATATGTAATTGGCCCCATGAGTAGAACGGTGGCAGAAAGAGCAATCCAAACCTGTTCCAAGACAAAGTTTTACTTATTTGTTTGTTGGCTATATTCACCTGCACAAATTTAGTTACTACTACTACTACTACTACAACTACTACTGCTACTACTACTACTACTAATAGCAATTATCATTATTATTATTGACTGTGCAGTATTTGAACATTGTTTAAATTTTGTTGTTTGCCCCACTCATATATCTTTTGTGAAAAGAGTGATCGGAGATGGGACTGAAGGTTTAGACTGGAATAATTATTGCTAGGCGACTGATAAGATATCTGGAGACATGGGACTCAAAATAAATCTAAGAAGAATGGAAGTAATATTGACAGGTATGGACAAAGGGTCGAAATAACATTAATTGCTGATTAAGGAGGCAGAATCATTTCAATATTTGGGAACAAAAATATCCAAAACGTGTTCTTTTTTTATTGAAATTTAGTGAAAGACATTAAAAGCAAATCGAACAGTGAAAAATGAATATGAGGTGGAAATCAAATGAAATGAAATAGAAGAAGGAAGCAAATTCACGCAGATATCTGGCAAGTTCATATTGCTATAGCGACATGAATCAAGGTATGACGGAGAAAATTTATCTAAGATGTGGTTCATTGGACAATAAAGCTTCAAGAAGAATAGTGGACGTCTCATCGCACGAGAAAGTGAGAAATGATACTGTAAGGTAGTACATCACAACCTTTTTATTACCACGTCGCCCTCTAAGATTTGCTCCTTTCCTCAGGACCCCCTTCCGTTTATGAGTAAAATTCAATCCCAGATTTAGAGGAAAATAAAACTAAAGAAAAAGGAGAAAGAGAAGGGCTTTCGAGGGATAGGGAGGAAGGTGAATAATAACAAAACATGGTATGCCTAACGATTTTAACTAGAGTAGTAGACCATAGGAAACTAACGCTATTAGTTCCTCACTCTTGCTAAGAGAATAACGAATATAATTAGAGAATTAAAAATTTTCCCTAGGGTTCATGACTCCCCTGGAAATTGCTAACGCCCGTCTAGAGGGGTGCTTCCCCCTAGGTTGAGAACCACTGCAGTGTAAGGCAAATTTCTGAAGCTACATATTTAGTTGTGACAACGAGTCATGAGTGGCGGAATTTCAGAGATCTGTTTCGTCGATCTTCGTTATAGACACTGAAGATGATAATAATGATTATCATTATTAAGGAGAGAGAGAGAGAGAGAGAGAGAGAGAGAGAGAGAGAGAGTATTGCTCGATCATCATAGGTTTACAATCTAAACTTTAGATCGACCCTAAAACAAGAGACAGTGCAGTCAGAGTCAATCAATCAATCATTTCCTAGTGGCGCCCACGATGATGCATTAGGCCCCGATGAGTTCACGCCACCACCTTCTCCTGTCCAAGGCTAACTCCTCAAGATCTCCCCAACACTCATCTCCTGCTTCCCGCCTCGTTGTCCTCAACCATGTCTCCTTTGGCCTACCTCTACCTCTTCTGCCAAGGGCATCCCACCTCGTCGTATCTTCTATACAAATGGTGTCTAGCCTCTAGCCACTTCCAGTGTGAGAACCTAACGTACTCATCGACCTGAAGTACCCCAGTTACTTCTCTATTCCTGTTATTTGATATCCCATCCTTCCAATTAATTTTCAATGGATTTCAGAGAGCCTTATTTTCAAATGCTAAGTATTTATTACCCGAAGTCGCTGTACTGTACCATGACTCATGCCATGAATCAAAATACTCCTAACCATCACCTTATAAACTTTGATTTCTGTATGCAGAGAAAAATTGCTGCTATCTCAAATATTACCTGATGAGCGTTTTTTAATCTTTCCATAAATCTTGTGCGCAGAGAACTATTCTTACTTAAATAAGTACTTAAATATTTAAAGGTATCCCCTTACTTTACAACCATGCCTTCAATATTCAGATTCATGATTTAAGTTTTTCCACTATTAATAACCAAACCAACCTTTTTACCTTCACTCACTAGACAACCCAACACTCCGCATCTTTTCTGGTCCCTCGCACATCAAAACCATATCATCAGCATAATCTAAGTCAAGAAGTTCCCCATTTTCTACCCAGAGTATGCCTGTATCCGTTTCTCTTTAGACCGTTCTTATAACGTAATCTACGAACGATGCAAACAGCAGAGGAGACAGCATTCCACTTTGAATCACATCAGATTCAACTTCAAATGGATCACTCAAACACCCATCAACCATCACTTTACAAGATGCACCCTCATGCATGTTCATAATAACCCTCACAAACTTTTCCGGCATTTCATAATGCCTCATGATTTTTCCCATAATCCGTTTCGAAATACTATCAAAGGGCTTTTCAAAATCAACAAACTAAAGACTTAACGGATTTTTCATTTCATTAACTTGCTGCATTAAATGCCAAACTATGATTAACTGAACACGGCGACCCCACCTCTTTCTAAAACCGGCCTGTTCATCCCTCAGAATATCATGAGCCACTGGCTCCAACCTATTCAACAAGGCGACAGGTAACACAGTGATTCCCCTCCAGATACCACACCTATTCAGATCTCCTTTCTTTGGAATTTTAATGATTACATTATTCTTCCAGCCTGATGGAAGAATAATGTGATATCATTGAATAATATCTTAAATAATATCTCATTGAATAATATTTCAAATAATATCTATCCTCCTGCACATTAAACCTTTCCGGGAATAAACCATCATCTCCTGGTCCTGTATAATTCTTTAACTGTTTTATTGCCTTAACTCTTCTTTTATTTTGATCTCACCTTCCTGAGCAGGAGGTATATCTTCTTCTTGGGAAGTGCACAGTAGAAATAGAATCTAGTTCAACAAAGTATGCAGATCGAAATTTCGGACTGCTCTCTTACTTCGAACGTCTACTATCACGAATAAAAACAACCCCGTACCCAGCAGTTTCCGAATAATTTCAAAGCATACAAAATTTTGCAGTTTTCTCAAAACCTGTGTCCTAATGACGAAAAAAAAACCCTTTCTTCTTTTTTTCCTTAGGAATGACTGACTTAAATTCAATGCAAGTAACAAAGATGCAACACCGCCATTGAAGCTGAAACTGAGGTTATATAAAATACTTTTGTCCCAGTTTTTGTAATGACAAAAATTTTACATACAATACACGAATGTATAAGAGTTTTTGGGATGGGTTTCCCCACGTATCTATACTTAAAGGACTGGTTGTAAACACTTGATTGTTATGTAAGTTCCCCTCCAATAATAATTATATAATTATCTAAAACGTGCTTTACCACTCTTATTAATCCTTAAAATAAAGTATCAACACTTCAAGTGGCATATACATACATCAAAGTGGTATGGATTAAGGACCGCAAATGCTGAGTTTTGCTTCTCTGGAAACCTTGAAAAGAGCATGTATCTGGAAAACATGGTCGGGGAGGTGAAGTCAATAACACTTTCTCGCTCCTCTGTGGACAGAATGTAAATAAAAGTAAGAGAAAGGCTTCCATCCAGAATTCATATGTGGGAATTCAAGCTAAACATTGAAATTAACGGATCATAAGTGAGAGTTCATACAGAAATCATACGGAACATATGTCAGTTTCCACGAAAACTTACCTGATATGCTGAGTGCTGCACATCCAAAAGTAAATTTTCGACTGGCTAAACTCCCAATAATCCCTGTCGCTGTTCCATTGGGCAAAAAATGTCCATAACTCTTATCCGGTGAAAGGAATGCTGTGTACCTGAAGAACAGATCATTCATCCTTATAAGGAATTAGAATAGCCCCTTCATCTTAAACAGGAACACACATTGACACTCCTCGGCTACGAGAAGAGATGTAAGTCATCCTACATAAGAGACGTTGGATATTACTCTCATCCCTTCTGGGGATGGCAGTTTCTTTACTTGTTAGAGAAATAATTCAGCGACTTAAAAGCATGAATTTACATTCTTCCTTCAAGATAAGAAAGTCTGTATAACTAAGATATAACTCACCCCGACTAGAAGAGGTAAGAAAATGCTCTAATATGTTGATGTGGGAATGGTATATTATTCAACTATTAGAGAGAACATTAATTTTGCATAAAAGGTTTACAAAATAATCATTCATCCTACAAAAATAACGTACAGAAATGCCAAAATTCTGCAAAGAGTAGGAAAAGCTTTTAACTTCTGAATAATTCCTTTTTCGTAAAGAGACTTACAAAAAAAGTCAAAACGCAAAGAAAGAGAAAGTGTAATTTTAGTTGAGTGACAAATCGTTGATACTTTCGAAAAGATTGCAACATCTTCTTCCCAAACGGTAAGAAAGGGTTAATATCTGATTGGTGCACATATCCCACCCCCATCTCAAAGAATAAAATATGCTTATTACTTGGAGGAGACATTCATTATGACATTACCCAGAAAAATGATTATATTACCCCTCCAAAGATAACGTATATTTCATACCTAGTAAATAAATCGCGCAGTATTCTTAAGGACCTGAAGGATACTGAAAAAGTCCATAACCGCCCAAAATGCACATAAAATATTTAACGTTTTTGAAGAGGGTGAATAAAACTTCTCAGAAAAGATTTGTATTCGGTATCTGGTGAGGGTATTCTTAATCCTGCTCAAAAGATGTATGGAAATAACGACATCCTACCTGAAGAGTAAGAAATACCTAAAAAGACCTAAGAATACGCTCATATCTCTTCTAAGGACAAAAAGAATCTGTAACAGGTCAAGAGATCCTTCATCCTGTCTAAAACACAAGGAATTATACTCTTCACCCTCACATTCAAGCCCATTTATTTATGATAAACTTCATCATGCGCATAATAACCGGATTTTTCTAATCACCATTATACTTGTATATTATATTTTATATTGTATAGATATTGCTTATCAAAACCCTTTTATATACACATCATTCTTTTTTCATGAATAGTAAGACCATTTTTACATGCTTTTATTTAATTTGACTTCTGTATTTGTCTGTGTAATTAGGTCAAAACTTGTAACTCAATTTTCAAGCTGTTCCTTTCGTTCAATGGACTTAAAATTTTGCATGGTTACTCAATCCCGGTGACACTACAATCTTAATGATCAGTAGGTCAGCAGTGACCTCTAATAACACTGCAGTGACCTCTCTCAACATCTCGAGATTTGTATGAAACTCTTCGGATGATTCACAACTTCTATGACTCAGTAGAATAAGTAAATAACTCCGGATTTGCCAAACCATCTTTTCGTTACCAACGATCATAAATATGTTATATAATATTTCTGCCAACGAAAACGTATAAAATGAAATAAAAAATTAAACACACTTTCATTAAAATGAACTAAAACGTACAAAATAATTTTTAAGACAACAGCGTTTTCTTACAATTAATCATGTATACAAAATGGATGTCAAAACATGGAAGGAAATACTACAAGAAATAAAAAATATATTCCTTTTCTTGTAGCATTTCCTTCCATGTTTGGCCCCCATGCTTTTATTTTTGCAGACATGATTAATTGTAAGAAAATCCTGGTGTGTCTCAAATAAGTATTTTTTTTACTTTTTAGTGCATTTTAATAGAAGCGTGTTAAAATTTATTTTTATTTTATTGTTTTTATTTCTCCCTTTCTCTACCCAGGCAACCTTCCACTTTTAATGTCTCTTCTTACTGCTTGTAGCCTTTTTCACAAACTTAGCTTTCCCACTCTCTTCAAATGACCAAAGTTCGTCATACCACCGTTCACGTATACCGATCTGTTCACACATTTCTAGCTTTTTCTCCTTCCTTCTTGCTACGCCACGTGGCGTGGTTGGTATGGATTTGGCGTCCCACCTCGGTGGTCGCCGGTTCGATTCTCGGCCATTCCATTGAGGAATGAGAGATGTGCATTTCTGGTGATAGAAGTTCACTCTCGACGTGGTTCGGAAGTCACGTAAAGCCGTTGGTCCCGTTGCTGAATAACCACTGGTTCCATGCAACGTAAAGGCACCATAAAAAAAAAAAAAAAAAAAAAAAAAAAAAGCTACGCCACGCGAACAATTCAGAATCTGCAACTTCTGTATTTTCCATAGATCCGTAAGTAACAACGGCATGTAACTTATCATATGCAAATTTGACTCGTCAGTTACTTTGAACATTCCAACTGCTGCCTTTTTATACAGTAATCTTTTATTTCACAATATCTCTTTTGCTCCATTTTCATTTTGAATAACTAGCTCTTTTATCTGGTCTCTTCCTCCCATTCTTCATTTATTCTTCATATTTGTTCTCACAATCAGGTGACGGGTATCACTTCCATTTTCCGTAGTGCATACCAACAAGTAACTTTGTTTATTTCTATCACCAAGGAAAAACGTTTCATAGGAGGGAATCATCATAAAATGATCAAGATTACGTTGTAGCTAGTGGAGGTTTCTGAACTGTCTCCTAATCATTGTCAAATGGGTCTCGTTATGGAATATGAAATGGTTATTTTCCTTCTATGCTCGTGTTTTTCCTGTAACATAAGTCTAGCTTTCACCAGGACCCTCATTCATTATTTGTTAAGTAAACCTAATTAAGAATGAAGTGAATTGCAAAATCATCCGTAATAACATGAAATCATACAGTATATCCTGCACACTCAAACATGGTAGCTACGCTGATATCGTTAAAGTCTGCAACAAAAAATGATTCAAACGCTTATCTTCAAAATGATCAAACTGATGTGCATTTATAATACATGACACGCATAAATTCCACATTGAATCCATTCGGTGACATTACCGCTATAGTTATTGTTGATACGCAGGAAAAAGCAGGAAGTAAAAAACTCACAGCTGACACCTTGCACACTCATAAAAATGCTGTATTCACAGAATCCCACAAACTCCTGAAGCCACGAATACTTACGTGAAGTTCAAAGATGAGCCAAGGGCTCCGATGAGATTAACCTCTGCGCCGCCTGCAAGCTCAACGCTTCCGTCACGGTTCACTTTCCCCAAATTGACACTAGACGGTAAGGGCATTACAACGACAGTTAAATGGCGTCCGTTTAGGCTGTAATGCTCAGGTCGTTTCTGAAGGAGATGATTTTCAAGTGTGGATTCCCATATACCCTTTTTATCTAATAAGAATCTGTATGGTTGAAAACTTAAATTAGACAGAACAGAATTGCTATCCAATTCATGTCAATGATAATATTTTTTCTAGAACGCATAGGTAACACCAGTGCTCTTATTTTCTATTTAAAATCTTGATTGTGAATCTATTTTAGTTATATGCACTGTTATTATACACATAACATTACTATTGAGCTGAGATCAGAGCAGAAATTTTGTATGAAATGAACAAGAGTATGGTAAAAACAATGAATATTTTGCGAGCGCCACAAGGTCTTGCTTGAATGGGCGAAAACAATAAAGCTAAAATGAGGAGGCAGCTGTTTTAAATTCCATAGATAGTTTTTCAATGGATTTTTTTGGAGAAATAATAGTTAGTGGATTTATGAGGATATCCAAAATGAAGTGACTTACTGAATTTATTGATCTCCACGTCGGTATTTTCTTCTCTATTTTTACCGCCAATTAGCAGCCAGAATATGTAGGAGGACAGTTGCCTCGGAACCACGAGGCTGAGAGTGATTTGATCTTTAAATCAATTCCAGATGAGCCCTCAAACATTTTTATGGAATATGTAATTAAGAGGTTATATGTGCTCTGAAAATTTTACTATTGAATGAATTGCATTAGTAGCCCTAGATGGCAGCGTTTTGCCCTTCCGAGAGAGTGGAGTGCAAGCAAGTGCAATAAAACACATTATATCTCCCAGTCTACTGGTCTGTCACAGGTCATAAATGCTAATCTATGGTAAGCTTCCTAAGCATTTTCTCATTGACAAGATTTGAAGTACCGACGAGACAGCTTTCTTCTGGGAACTGAATGCGCACGTGTATCACAAACTATTTCCATTTTTAATCTAGATGGGGAACATTTGAGTTCCATCGTTGCTTGAAAACTTAGAGCAAGACAATTTCAATTTAATTTTTACTTCATACAAATTCGCATCAATGCCTCTTCATTCTCATTCTATTTTGATGGCAGATTTATAAGAAAAGATAATCTTTGACTACTTTTTTAGGAATTAATACCCAATATGAACAAAAGAAAGTAAAATGATAATAAAAACGTCATGAATAATAACCTGACAAGAGATATTTTGTCATAGTTGGTTTATTATATTTCTTGTTAAGAAAATAAACAAGTACAAAACAATAACACTTTTTTCAAAATAAAGCAAGAAATTTATAATCATTATAATTTAGCTTACCGTGTTATTCCATTTCTGTCTATAAAGGGCAAAAAGGGTTTCAAAGATCCTTCCGAATCCTTTATAAAGATTGTGACATGAGTTCCTTCTGGCACGAGATACTCAAGGTCGTTCATCCTCTGCTTTCCATCTTCCCCTTCCATTAACAAGAGCCAGTGGACTGTGTGACATTTCAGCATTTTCTCTTTTATCTGACGAAAGTAAATAGCAATATATACATATATATATATATATATGTATATATATATATATATTATATATAATATATATATATAAAAAGGACGTTGAGTCGAATGATCTTGCAGCAGCATTCCATTGTTACATTTTCCTTCATGGCTTCTATTTTATATATATATATATATTATATATATATATATATATATATATAGTATATATATATTATATATATATATATATATATATATATATATATATATATATATAAGGTAGAAGCCATGAAGGAAAATGTAACAATGGGATGCTGCTGCAAGATCATTCGACTCAACGTCCTTTACTAAGCAGACTGACATCCATAAGAAAATGAGTGTTCAAGGAAGGGTCGTATAAATGACATATAAGGATTATAAAGGAAATAAGTACTCAGAATCGAATGCACCTTCCCAAAATCAAGGGTACAATTTAAGAGGTTTACAAAACCATTAAATCAAACTGCTCAGAAACCGGGACATGACAATTAAAGGATTATACAGGGTGGCAACTGACCACATACAAATTTTTGATAAACAATAAACACCTTTTTCGCAAGTTAACCTTATTCTCAAAAAATACATTAAACCTGTATATAGAAAGATAATATCTATAAGGCAACTAATTTGTATTTAAATCAGTGGTTGTATCTTTAAGGTCATTCTTAAGCATACTACTTATACAGGGTCCAAATAAAACAGGCCACAACTAACATTAAAATTACAATTGGAAGTAAGTTGTGTAATGGCAGATTCTAAAAGATCTCATGACAAGACATCTTTTATTTTTGCAATTTCTGAATTGCAGCTCCAATTTATGTTGTGGTCATTTTCACTTAAATGAATGAATATTGCATTGGACGCTTGCCCAGTTTTGACAAAAAATTTGTGCTGTTAAATTCTTACTTCTAAATCTTTACTAGATTGGCCAATATAAAAGATGGGACACTCCAAAATGGAATTTTATATATTATGTTGTTGCTTTCCCTCTGGCAATTTTTTATTAGCATTCCTTTTAGTGTGTTATTATAGGAAAAACAAGGTTGACCTTAAAGGCTTTTAACAATGATTTAATGGTTTCAAATCCGTTAAAATAAGGCAAACTGAGAATGTTCGCAGAATTTTCTTTCTGCGTGTTACTTACACTATAAAACTTTTTGTTGGGCTTTATTATAACAAATATCTAATATATGTGAAGGATAACATAAATCTTTCCCTATTATTCTTAAGTATTCAATTTCTTGATCGAAATATTGGGGATTGACAATGGGCAATGCTCATAAAAACATTGAAGAAAAAATGAATATTTTGATATTAAGATGGTGGCCTGAATAAAAAAGGATATAAGTTAAGTTGTTTGTTGGTTTCCTATAAATACTGAATTTACGTTGAAATGGTTATCTATGTATAAAAACTTCTAAGAAAGGGAGGCATATGTCTTTTTCCAATTCTAAAGTAAACTTAATTTATGGTACCTGGCTACTTAACTTAGAGAGTAAATAATTTATATCATACCACTTTAAAGGAATATAAATGATACTAGGTAAGTAGCGTTTTTCAAATAATATCCATATACAAGTTTGAGAGCACTGGTGACAAAGGGTTGCCCATTGGCATACCAAATATTTATTGATAAATTCACCATTGACTATAAGCTTACAGTCACAAATACACAACCTAGTGAGTGAAATAATGTGACTAAAGGTAATTAATGCTGAGTTAGCTCATTACTAAGATACTCTAAGATATATTCTATAGGGACTTTAGTAAAAAGAGAACATGCATGAAAACTAACGAATCTATCAGTGGGGCAAAAAGTAATTTTGCTTAATGTATCATCTAAATCTAGAGAATTATATAGGTTAGAATCTGAGAATGTATATATATATATATATATATATATATATATATATATATATATATATATATATATATGAATAACTTGATAACGAAGTATATAAAACGTGATGCTATGTATAAATAAAGGTGTTGCCACGGAGGAAAATTGAAAGGCGATTAGGCCAAGAACTTTCGGTCTAGCACGACCCTTTACTTTGGCACAACTGATCATACAGAGCGAAAACATAGTACAAGTAGGCTTAATATCCAAACTGACATTACAAGATTAGCATAAGGTCCAATTCACTCTAAAGGAACGAAAAAACGGCTGAGGGCAAGACTAGAGGTTTTAGGCAGCCACGCCTTGGAGGAACACACACACATGGTCAACAGATGATTCATCCAGAAAACAAGACATTTTGAAAAACAAGGAGGCATATACGACTTAGTAACAGCCCGGAAAAATAGATTAAGGATATAGGCACTGTGTCTTGTCAAGGCAAATTCTAATCGAAAAACAATATATTTTGTATCAGTCAACATGAAATTTACAAAAAATGTTCCAAAAAGGAGTGAAAAGACGAAAATAGGATATAAATATAGCGAGCATGAGAGAGAGAGAGAGAGAGAGAGAGAGAGGTTAGATTTTCCGAGAGTCTGGGTCACTGTCTTAATCATGTTCAGGCGTGGAATTTGCATTTATTACTATAGTTTCAAATTATTCCATGTATAGATTGGATAAAACAGGAATTAAAGGGCTACCCAAGTTACACCGGAATTTTTGCTTATAGAATGTCTCCCCGAAATGAAAATACGTTATTAGATACACACAATTCAACTAACTTTATTATTTTGTTAAGAGCCAGTGGAAAATTATCTGAATAAGGGGCTAATTATTCCTTTAAAAACTGTAGGCTTTCCTGTACTGGTACTTTTGTGAATAGAGAATCTACATCAAGGCCTAAAAGTTTGTGATGTGAAGTGGTATATGTGCTTCTCTTAATTTGCGACAAATATCTTCGGAATGTTTAATGTGGCTGGGAGAAAAAGTGCCTGAGAAATGGGTTAAGAGGCTAGCTAACCATTTAGAAATTTTATAGTTGAAAGCTTCTGCACATGAGATAAAGGGTCTAAATGGATGATTGTCTTTGTGAATGTTAGTTGGCCCCCTTTCCCATTTCTTAGGCACTTTTTCTCCCAGTCACATTAAACATTTGGAAGATTTATATAAAAAATTCAGAGAAGCACATATACCACTTCACAACATAAAACTTTTAAGCTTTGATGCAGATTCCCTATTCACAAAAGTACCATTACAGGACGTTATACTGTTTTTGAGGTCTTAGAATTTCTTGATAGTCAAATATAAAGTTGTGTTACAATACACTTAGTGTCTCGTTAATTATCAGTTACTCCAGTTATATTCTTGGTAAATAATTTAAGTAACTATTTATCAATGTTGGAATTTTGTCATGTCTTCACACAGAAGTCTGGTGATTGGTCCTATCGTTAAAATAGATTTGCATATGTATCCTTAGGGTCATCATGGTGTGTCTATTGTAGTTTAGGGTATGTATGCCTCTTTCAAACTTTGAAATGAAAGATTATGTGAAAATCCAGTCTCTAAGTGCCAAGTGTGCTAGGCCGCTGCTAACAGAATGGAATAGCTGAATACTGTTAGCCAGACCCTCCCGCAGGATAATGTCAGTGTTACCCCATCAATAATGATCCTTTGGAGGGTGTCTGGTTCCAGTCTGTAATCTATCCCTTAGTCAATTTCGTGATAGATAGCTATCAAGTTTTTTGCCTCTGATGGTCTACATAGCAAGAGCATTCTCTCTTCTCCATCCTTCATGAGGTTAACATGCTGGAGTATCCATTGTTCATGATAATTCATCTCAAATGTTGAGGCTGTGAGCATACAGCCTTCCAGACTTTGCAGTCACAGAAGGTTGTTCTGACATAGGCACGGACATTGGATAGTTTGTTAACTTTCCTCTTTCGTTAAGGCAGCGCCCCATGTTATTAGTTCTTGAAGAGGCAGATGTGACCTACTGGAACAGTTGCTTTTTAACGAGGACATTAATTTTATGGAAAATGGAGATAAAGAGGTCATCCATGTACTGGGCTATTGGGCACACATCCTGTCTTTCTGCTAGTTGCTGAAAGTTCTCTTTTGACATTGGCAATACACATGTTGACAAAAAAACTCAAAGGGCTGTCCAATTTCCATTTCATCCATACGTAGTTGGGTTCTGTTTTAATGCAAGTGGAGAGAGCTCGCACTCATTCAATAACTGCCAATAGTGCCTACGTCACATAGGCTTTTATTCACTGTATTTCCAGGAAAGCTGTCCACTTAGAATTGAAATATTTGAGAAAGAAGCTCATAACCAATGGATACATGAGGGACATCTTTGAGGACATGATCAAGAAGAGAATAGAATGCGTAATGAAGAACTTTAAAAAAGGATGGTAAGAGGACAGCAGTAATCAACCACAAAATTAACTACTGGGCAACTACAGGAAGGAAACACAAGTCCTTTGGAAGACCATTACCAAAGGGGTAACATTCCCTGAAGAAGGTTGCCTGACAGCAACAGTCTTTGAGTTAAACATTGTCGTATGAAATGGTTTTATTCTGTTGTTCAGACATAGTGTAAGTAAAACTAATAATAAATGATGCACATATGAAGCATATCCAGTGCCCAAAAGAACTGTCCTAATAATATTCATTTGTTTCATCCTAGTAGCCACTGCTATGATGAAGAGGAACAGCATCAAAGCCAGGAGAACCTTGTCACAGATGACCAGTGTGGCTACATGATGATATGAACCTAAGGTTAGCAAGCCTTCTGTCCGTAGTTACAGTGACCACGTCAGGACGAATCTAAGAGGTTAAGAGCAGTTCTGCAACGATAAGGCCATACAACTGGATTCGTGGAAGTGCATGTATAGAAAATGGCTTTAAACAAGATGATACTAATCGGTGATTGTTAACTATTGAGGCAGTAAACATAGCAATGCAAAACCCTACATTAAATTCAAATATCTTTGGACTGTTTTCCTTCCCAGCAGAAGGAAATAATTTTGCAGAGCAGATATTGTCTGGATTAAAAAAAAAAAGGATCTGTTGAGGCTTGATGCAAAATTACCCAGATCTGTCCCGGTCAGTTACATGCCTTTGTTATTTTGGATTTTTCTCCGATTTTTTTAATACGGCCAAACTGCTAGTCTCTTAGTATACTTGTGAATATATTTGGCTTGCCCTTGGTGCAAATAGAGTATCGTAATGGGAGCTCCCCAAAATTAAAAGAAGTACTAAATGATACCTTTGATACTGAGGCTGTCTAAATGAAGCTTTATTTTCCTAATTGGCGAATCCTGCGAGAGATGTATGGACAGTTAAACCTCTTTTTCTCAGATAAAAAAGAATTATGTTGGAGCCAAAAACTTAAACTATAAACTGTGTATTCCCGTTCTACACTCATTGCAGCAAATAGCTTTTAAGGCTGGAAAGCGCAATATTATAAATTGTTCCTAATTACTGTATACCTTTTTACTTATTATACTGAGAGCTTGTCAAGGAGCACTAATGATATAGGTCATTATGATAAAATATTCGGCAGTTTATTGAAAAATTTCTCGCTTTTGAAGAGTTAATCATAGTTCAAGCATGCTTCTTGGATTTCTTCCTTTGCGTGTCAGCAAAAATTACTTGGTTCGGTCCGGTTTAATCAAACTATTTGCGGAAGAACTGAGTAAGCTTTGGAAAAGACTTCGAGTATTTATCTATGATCTTGTAGTGTTTATCCCCGAATACGTTGCTGCCGTTTTAGAGTGAATGAAAGTACAATCAGTATTATTCATTTAATACAAATCTCGAATATTATATTGTCGTATTTTTCAGTTCACTCAGATTCATTGATTCATTGTAAAATCACTTTTGGCAGCTTTGTTCTCCAGAGCATTAGTCTTGAGGAATAAAAAGAGTATAGGAAATGAAATTGGAGAAATCCAAAACAAGAGACGCCACAAGTGCATCTGTGTTTCGCAAGTACTTTTTACTGAAAAGGCTATGCCTAAAAATCTTGTATTAATCATATTTATGAGATTATCAGACAGATATATGACTTTGGCTCTTGGCTTGAACTTTACAATTTTCATGTGCATAATGTTAAAAATGATTTTATTAGATATAATGTACCCTAAATATAAGTGTTTTTATTTGTAAAAAACATATACCTAATACTCGTTATAACCCATCAGGTAAGTGCGAATTTTAGCTCTTATTCTAAGGTCTAGATCACATTTTAAAATTGTCTTTGCTTAAAATAAGGCAATGGAATCCTTATGTTTCTGTGGCTATTTTACACTTGGTAGTCTCTCCCCTCTTTCTGTGGGTTTGAATGTTTTGAAATTTGTGCTATAATGTCATAGAAATCAAAGTGAGTCTTATGCCATTTGGACAAGTAGAAGTTTCGGAACTTACCAGATATATAGTAATAAAGAGCTATTTAATTTTAACTTAATTACAGTTTCGTAGCTGAGAAATACGATAAGAATTAACAAGCAAATAGTGTTAATTTTTTTTTCAGTGACATTGCTTCTGTACTGGTAAAATTGAAGGATTTCATCTCATACGAAATAAGTAGTATAACCCCGATCCTTTCTTGACTTTTACCTTGATGAAAATGTTGATCACATTATTCGGTGTCTCCAGAAGGACTAAGAAGGTGGTGGTCGTAGATGATTCGAACATTTGAATCAGAGTTTCTGGTCTTCCGTCGTTGATGAAACTCATAAAGCCAGAGGTCTCGTTTGGCAGCGATTTCACTATTTTGCTCACCGTAACTGTTGGAAAAAAATATTTTTACATATACTTAACTGTTATACATTTACTATTAAACATGTATCATATATCCAGAACGAGTAACCACACAAATGTTAGATACTTGAGATATTTATAATCTGTGTTTGTGTCTAAGTTCAAGATGTTGACACATTTGGCAGATTTAAATTATTGTTCATTAATATACCATTCATGAAACGATTATAATTAATCATTTAAATATACTCATTTGTTTTAGTAATTTTGTTTCATCCCCCTGGGAAAGCACAAAAAATATTATTGCTAAGAGTTTTCGCTTAATGCTTAAAATTCGCCACATTAGCAGTCATAATTTCCCCATGTTTCTCTTTATTCAAAGTAAGAAATAAATACATAAATAAATAAAAAGATAAAAGCCTTCGTAAGAAATGCATGTAATGTTGCGAACCACTAAGATTGACAATCATATCTTTTCATCCTCACAAATTTTATAAAAACAACGTAGAACTTTAAGCTAAGGATATTACTGTTTTCACAACCCTATGCATTCATATCATTATCAGTTATCATCCATTTGGCACCAGTTTAATCATTATAACCAATCTACGCTACTAAGCTCGTAGATGAATCACCCGTGAATGTCTGGCATCACGGAGGAATACTGAAATGATGTCTTAAATCCTCTGCAAACATTGTAAAATTATTCATTATTCCTATATCTTCTTGCACCCATATCTTCTTACAACTATATCATCCACTACGAAATACCAAATAGGCAGTTAATTCTAAAAATCTTGCCATATCTTTTGTACCGTATGACATACTGAATTTTTAAAACGCTTTGTTTTAGCTCTAACCAAATTCTTGCATTATTTTCCCGGCCTAGTGACGGGGTTACTAGGGCTATAAAAAAGTTAGCTATTCGTGCCCTCATGAAAAAGCATTTAGCTTTTGAAACTGCGTTTGCAGCTTGACAAGTAACAGCCATGAGTTCCTTATGCAAACGTAACTTTCTGAATAGGAAAATCGTTTGTCTATTTTGTTATTTCTCTTTTATTACATTTCCAGTACACGAAGTAATTTGGTAATATACTTGGTGAAATATATGAAGATTAAACTGTCAACAGAATAAGGATGTACTTCGTATCCTACAATGTCTTCCTAGAATTTTATCGAAATTCGCTTTTAAAGAGTTCTAAAGAAAAAAGCAATTGAAATGAAATACTTTGCTAATATTATACGAAGATATTTAGAGAAACAGCATGGATAAGGATTATATTAGATCAGACGACGTCTGGTAAAAAAAAAAAAATAAATAAAAAATAAATAAACAAATAAATAAACAGAAGGGGATGTAAATGGCTCAAGGGGAAATATGATTTTAAGTTACGAGACAATATGATACGACTATTTTGATATCTGAATTGATTCATATTTTTCTGTAAACATTCTATGTTAGCCTGTTATACTGCATTTCCCCAACATAGATCCTGCTCCTCCAGCAAAGAATGGCCTAGAGAGGCACCATTCTGCTACTTATGTGTTTAATTAGTTTACTTTTCTTGAATTTCTACGCTCATAGAACATTAGTGCTCCTGAATGATTATATATATTGTGTGACATTTTTGTTTTCTTCGTGTCCACTTTACTGTACATTCCAAATGATATAGTACTTAACGGTGTCTCATAAGGGTGTCAGAGAAAACCTAGCTTCGTTTTATGAAAGAAATTTATGAAAAGCAATAAAGGTAGAGATGGTGTTAATTTAACTCAAGATTCTGATAGATACGTTTTGATATACCAAATCCTCATCTGATAAAATTCATAAGGCAAAATAATAAATAAATAAATAAATAAATACTCGACGCCCAAATGAGCAATGCATTGAAAGCAACTATAACGTCTTCACACAATTGAAAGCAGTAGACACAACTCCTCAAATCTAGGCCGGTGCTCATTATTTGATACAGGAATATGAAACCCTTCCAAATCAAGTTGTTGCAACCAACCAGCTGATAATTTTAATGTGAATAATCTCTGTCTCTTGACTTTATTTACTGTACTGTTGAGACCATCAGGTTCCGCTTTCGACAAAGGCACTGCAGGACCCTCGCTCTTATTTTCTCTGATATATATTTGTAAACACACTGCTTGAAGTGCATGGATAATTTGTTTGATAGCAAACGTTACTTTAAAAAAAACTTCCATCCACAAACGTAATAGAAATAGTGATAAAGATATAATGAATAAGCTTTATCATTCTCTAATTTCAAATACAGAACATGTCATGCACATTGTTGTGTAGTCATAAAGTGTCATACATACACAGTAGTGCCAGATATTTAACGACATCTGTAGCTTCTCATCTCACCTTCGTGATCTCGACTGTGAAGAAACTGAAGACTGGCTCCGCTGAAGTGTTCAGTGATCTTCAGTACATTTTCAACATCCACGGAAGTAATTGTTCCGTTCGAGTGGAGATTGCCTACAATCCCGTGTACACGATCAGAAAACGTAGTCACAATAATAAAAACTGGAAACACGAGTGAAAGGAAACTTGTTGTAACATCAAATGGTTTATGCAAATAATTTTAAAATTTTGTCTTAAAAATGACAGTAATTAAACTATTTTGTTATTCGAAAGCTACTTGAGCAATTTCAGATATAATCTTGTCTAAAACAATTCTGGATCAACATTTGGGATAGTTCAATTCTCTTTCTCTCGATCTATGTTCTTGATTTGAAGAATAAGACGTAAATACTAGGATATTTCAAGATATCTCGATACATCATAAGAAATAAGAGACAAGATAGCACACAATAATGCTTTAATGATCTACCTGTCATGAAATGCATATCTGCAGTATCTTCGGAGGCGAGGCTGAAAATAAAGAAAAATATATTAATAAGTTTTGCTGAAAAGAGGAGATAATATTTAAAGGGGGTTTATTTATGAGTTAAGATGGATATAAATTCTGAATGCTGAGATAACTACTTACTCATTAAAAAAAATAGTCGGTAAGAACCAGCATTTCGAGTGGAACGTGTTATTATAAAAGGAGGTGAGAAAAAACTAGAAATGGAACAGAACGGAACGATAAGAGCAAAGCCATTTCATCGGATTTTTGTTTCGTTAAGATTTGTTTATTGCTTCCATGCTCGGTTGCTGCTTAGTAAATTTTGTTACAATTCAGGTATTCGGTTAAATTTAGAATCGTGTACTTCATTTTGATACTTTTCCTTAAAAACTTGGATCGTAAATTGCTTTTGTGTCCATCTCTGTGAATAAAGTTTGTTTGTGGGTATTTGTGGGAAGAAATGAAACCTTTCGTCTTTATGTCAACTTAAGGAGAGTGAATTTCTCTTGTTATTTCTGTGCTTGCTTTCGGTCTGTTCTTCTAGAAGTAATGCAATAAATTTAAAGGCTTCATACACTTTTATTACCAGATAATTAAGGTTCGTCGTTCACTAAAATCTCTAAGAGCAATATATATCCGGGTACACTTAAAGTTCATGTTGGACATAATGCCCATAAACGAAAAAACAGGCGTTAATTTGTGTGTTTTTTCTGTAGAAATATTGAATACATGACTCTTCTGTCCATTGTCATACTGTTACATTTATAATAATTTGCGAGCACCACGCTACTACTGCCTTCTAAAACAAAAAAGCTCAGTATTAAGACTTCAACAATCTTTAACACACACATGTATAAAGAGAATAAGAACAGTGATTCAACTTAGAAACAGAAGTACTTAAATATAGAGTAAAACCACATCACCTGAGTTCATATTGAAGCTATGGCAATCTAGACTTTTCTTACATTGCCAATTCCACAGATCATGGATAGAGATACGAAAGTACAAGCAATTCTGAATTTTTTAACAGAAAGGAAGCAAGGGAAATTTTAAATTAATTTAGTTTTAATCAATACAAAGTAGTCATTGAACACATTGTGTGTTCAAATGACTACTTAGTATTCCTATTCTGGATCCCAGTTGAAGAGGACACTTCTTATTGAATAAATCATAATTTACAGAAGCCTTCAATTAGGCTTGTGCTAGTTAAGAGAATCACTTCAGTCTCATCCGATCATAGCACTTGTAGAGATAATGAAAGTCGGATCCCGTGCACGTTTCATATTCATCTAAGCTACCTTAGTATGATCAGTACAACATGCATATCAAACTAACAAAGTAAGCATTGCAACATGATAAAACGTAAAGGATGACTGCTGCCAGAATGTCTAGGACAGATCCCTAACCCATGCCCCGAGTGTTTTTCAAATTAAAATTCTCAGTGGCATGCTCTACTGTTAATATCACTTTTGAAAAACACACCCAGCACATCTTGGTGTACTGAGAAAGACATTCAAGATTTTTGGAGATTTGCTGTATTGCAGAAATATCTAGATTTTTCCCTTAAAATTGCTTCTCTATTTTGCCTTCAGCAGTTGACCAACATATTAAACTGTCTGGCAAAAATTGAGTTCTGTTCACTTTGTTATCCCTAAACTTGATAATAACCTCTGGCACTGTGGTTTAATTATTTCATTGCGTGTGATGTATATTTCATAATTCGTATCATATTTTGCATGCCTGTCATCTAAGAATATAACATCCACCACTGAAAATGATATACGTTCAATGCAAACGTAAAATTTTTTTGACTTTATTCTTATAGATTTAATACCACAACTTTCCTGAATTTATACATTCTGTTGATAAATTGTGGAATGATTTTCCTAACCATATAGCTGAATCACTGGTTCTCGAGGAGTGAAAGTTAAAGCAAACACTTTTTTGTTGAGCACTTCATAATGTCTTTGTTACTGGTCTTATTTACTTTATTTTTTTTATTGATCTTAGTTTTTATTTATATTTCATTGCGTATTCCTTACTTCTCATTTTCTTTATCTGTACAGTAGCGTTGCATCGTGGCTCGTAATAATAATAATAATAAAAAAAATAATAATAATAACAAAACCTACTTTATTATATTATCATATTTTTCTTCATCGTTTACTTCTAACAAATCTGAGATAGCTTAGCTTATCACAATAAGTTTCAATATTTTTGCTGTACTTTTGTTTCAACAATTTCTTATCAGTATTCTCTATTCACTAATAGAACGGATCTTCACGTAAACTTGGCTAAATCGAACAATGTAAAAAAAACGTCATAGCTAGTTTCGTTTGGGACAATGGCATATAAAAAAGCTAAACAACAATTTTGCAGACGAAATTTAGTCATCTAAAGGTATTTGTGCACACACACACACACACACACACACGCACACACACACACAGAGACACACACACGCACACACACACACACACACACACATTATATATATATATATATATATATATATATATATATATATATATATATATATATAAATATATATACACATATACGTATATGTATATTCCTCTTAATTTCTCGAATTCTCCCACACTTTTTCCATATACTTGTTCACTGAAAAATGTCTTAGATTTATGTGCAAGAATATGAAGTGATTCTGAGTGTCAGAGCGAGGTCACATTGTAATGGACATCAAAATTACTCACATTCTTACATTTGGATCTAAGCCTATCCAAAAAGTGTAAAGAATTCAAGATGTTAAGGAGGCATTATTCCTTTATCTGTGACGGCTTATGTTTTTTTTAGAAAACACCATACCAACGTATAAGAGACAAGAAAGTAAGAAATGTAAAATTTCGAGGAAAAATGCAATTTCCCATAACTGGAGAGAGCCTTAGGAAAGACCTTGATTAGATCTTGGCCTTACACGTTGTGACAGGAAGATTTAGTCCTTGACAGAACGAACTCTGATGAGGTGAATTCTGAACTATTTATTTCCCTTTGTGCTTCTCTCCCTCCGCTTTAGGGAACAATCCAGTACACTTTCTGTTCCTTAATTTCTTGTGATATCTTTGCTCTCACCCAAATAATCACTTCATAGTTTGTTCATTTGTTTAATCATTCAATGACTGATAATCAAAGATAAATTTTTAATGTAAATTTAGTGTATTTGTTTAAATACGGATCATTTGGGATTTATAGCAACTGAATGCAATATAAAATTCTAATCCTTCCTTTTCCTTCTCTTCTTTCTTTTCTTTAAGCTGGCAAGTTTCCAAAAACTTTCAAAAGAATGAAAATCTATGATTAAGAAATTGATAAAATTCCAATCAACAGGATCTAACAAACAGAAAATAGCGTAATACAGGCAAATGAATAAATAATATATATTGTATGCACAATCGGTAATAAAAAACTCAATATAATATACAAACAGGGGTTATGTCAATATTAGCAAACCCACTATTTTTCCAAGACATAACTATACCACTTTGATTATATACTATATATATATATATATATATATATATATATATATATATATATATATATATATATATATATATATGATATATATCCACTTTGATTTATATACTATATATATATATATATATATATATATATATATATATATATATATATATATATATATAGTATATAATCAAAGGTGGTATAGTTATGTCTTGGGAAAATAGTGGGTTTGCTAATATTGACATAACCCCTGTTTGTATATTATATTGAGTTTTTTTATTACCGATTGTGCATACAATATATATTATTTATTCATTTGCCTGTTTTATTACG
>NC_087207.1:83310955-83313455 GCF_015104395.2 Macrobrachium nipponense
TATGTAGATATATATAGATATATATATGTTATATATATATATATATATATATATATTATATATAATAATATTATAAAATATATATCATATATATATATATATATATATATATATAGATATATATATATACATATATATATAATTTTCAGTTTTACTGAAATGGCTATTTTTAATCAAAGTTCATCCATACCTCCCCTTATTCTTTTTTATTGACATTATAAGTATTCGAAATGTGCATTGCTTTCAGGTGGAACAATTTGGAAATGACCCTAATTTCATACAGAGGAAGATCCAGAGTAAAATGAATCTAAAAACGGGAATAAAAGCATATATAGAAGGCAGCCGAAGAAAACTTCAGGTATAAACATGGACGTTGTCGCAGGACACAAGAAAGCAGTATTGAGCTCATCCCTTTTAGTCTTTTGTGGGGGAACTGTGATGAGAAGAAACGATTAGTTATGACATTCGATTCATAACGTTGTGGGAATTCCTACTTCCCCCAAAAATCTATGCAGTCTTCTTTGCATAGTCTTGTTTGCAAGAATATCCCAGAAAGTCGTATCATTTCTGTTTTCAACTGATTTTGTCAGTAATAGGACCTTGATATCAATATGGTACATTGAAATATTCTTGAAATGGATCTAAAACTATATTCATTCGAATATAGTTTTAAATCCATTGTCTGTTTGCCTGACTTGAAAATGTACAGAATGATTACAACTTAGTTTTATTGAGTCACTTACCTATATCCTTGTAAATATCATTTCCCTCATTTTTTAAAAAGTACTCCCCTTACACTGTATCTACTAATCGAAACAGATTATATATCTCCTTGATCAGAGAAGTGACCTACTGAACTTCTTTCATCTAAACAGCTATCGAGCTGTTTCATATTAACAAAGTAACTTATTTCCGTCACATTATTATTTATTACCCACCCTCAAAATATTAATTTATTCCTTGGCTTTCGTATCAATAATTACCCTTTCACTGAGCTGTTTGAAACCAGTTACCAATTAACGAACATTCATGACAATAAGCATCAGATTGATTTGCTTTCAGATTAGCGGTTGTGGCTTCGTCATAGACGACACTGCTCTGCGCTGATGACTGAGGGAGTAATTGAATATTCCGGCTGCCTGTCTCTCTGTCTGTCTGTGGGTGGACAGCCATCACAACTCATGCCATTCAACTGTAGCCCTCTTTGTTTTATTTCTTTTATCAACTTCATGGTTCCGCATCAATACCGAATAAATGGTTTTCCTAGTTATTATTATTATTATTATTATTATTATTATTATTATATTATTTGCTCTATCACAGTCCTCCAATTCGACTGGGTGGTATTTATAGTGTGGGGTTCCGGGTTGCATCCTGCCTCCTTATTACTATTATTATATTCAATAGTACAGCATCTTGAAGTAGTAATTCAATATTGTAAAGATTCATCTTTATAGTGTGGCACTGACGCATTCTTTGTCTATCGTTGACTAATCCATAAAACACAGCAAAGTGACTGTGTGAAGCGTTCAATTTTAAATAGTTATTGTTTTGTCCATAGAAAAGGATGAGTATTAAAACTAATTCAATCAACCAGATTTTCTTTTTATATCATGAAAAACACTAATATATTTAAGGTTAAAAAACTTGCGATCATTTGTCTCGTTGAATGACGTCTAGAAAAGAGCAGTCGATAGGAGAGTGACGTCGGGTGACATCTAACGTCCCGGAGATCAGACTCCTCGTGGATTCACCGCTGAATCTTTCATGAGCGTCACTTTTCTTCTCTTGTTCACTTTTTAATCTTGGAAAAACTTTCATTTTCACCGTAATCAACCTCTCTCTCTCTCTCTCTCTCTCTCTCTCTCTCTCTCTCTCTCGTTCCATTGATGTATGTATATATATATATATATATAGTATATATATATATATATATATATATATATATATATATATATATATACTATATATATATATATATATATATATTCATTTGATATATATATATATATATATATATATATATATATTATATATATATATATATATATATATATATATATATATATATATATATATATATATATATATATATATATATATATATATATATATATATATATATATATATATATATATATATATATATCATATATATATATATATATATATAAATGTATATATATTATATATATATATATATATATATATATATATATATATATATATATATATATATATATTATCAGATGTTAACGTAATTTTTCAGTTTTTAGTCAACCTTGTGATTTTGTTAACATTTAATATTAAGGCATTTAGTATTTAAGTATTTATTTTTAAGGAAATTTGTATTGTATATATATTACGAAAGTTAAATTGTAGTGTGGTGATTTTGCGCCTCCTCCCCGCTCGTTAAAGTGTTTGAATTACCCTTTTAACACTCGTATCTTTTTTGTTTACGTTTGGGTACGTGACTGGAGTCCTCGGTGAAGGAGGTGAG
>NC_087207.1:83315955-83325955 GCF_015104395.2 Macrobrachium nipponense
GTGCCGTTAAGGTTAAGGGTCTGACTCATACCTTGAGGTCAAATGTCAAATAGGAGATAGAAATAGTGTTATCAATATTATCATTGCACTCAAATAATCTGGTAAGAGGAAAACTTCGGATAAAATGTAAAGTTTGAAATAAATGACCGGTAACATGGAAAGTACTAAAAAGAGCGACTCGGCTGGACCCGCTAACTAAAACATTTTTCACCCTTATTGAACATTCGGTATGGAATAAAACTAAAGAAAAGGCAAAACTTAGAATTTAACAATATTTTCAGTATAATCTAGTGAATGGTAGATCAGATTGCTTTCGATGATCAGAATATTTATGGGAGTAAAACCTAAAAGGTAAAAAGACCAAGAAAAAGGTGATACAGAATAAAGCTATGTAAAGAAAAAGGCGAACAAGGACTTTGGGGAGATGAAGTTGCTCTTTTTTCTACTTTGAGGAAAGAAAGTTTAATGAACAAGGAAAACTGACCGACTGATGGCGATAAATGGTTCCTGCAAAAAATATTTACAAGTGTGATCAAATGATGACTGTAATGTTGAAGAGAGGAGATACAAGAGGTATATCTGAACATTATTTTACCGAGGTAAAGCAAAGTATACAGAGGAATGAAGAAATGAGAAAATTGTAGAAACGGTATTTAAGTTATGCGAGTTTTATAAGAGGGAAAAAAGAAATAAACTTTTGGGATAACGTGACAGAGTGAACAGAGCATTTGTATATTTAGGAGATCAAGAGAGGGATAAAACGTTGAATAGAATGATGTAAGAATAAGAAGAACAACAGAATCTTTAAAGAGTCAACAGAAGAGAGAGAGAAAAGTTATATAGGAGGGTAAGTGAAGATGGCTAGGTTTATCACAAAATAAAAGTGAATGAAAAAGGGCAAAGAATCGAAATGGACAGAAGATTTATAAAAAGAAAAATCTTTTGACGGATAAGTAATCAAAGAATGAAAGTTCATTGAGGAAATAAATTTCTAAATAATAGATGCAAAGAGAGAGATTCTATCTGAAGCTAACGCAGTCCTGAACCAATCAATTACATATAGGATAGATATTCTTGCTGTCCCGCGAATATGATAGCAAAATCTCAGATCAGGAGATGGGAAAAGCGAGTGAGTCGAAACATTTTATTTGTTGATGTTACATTGTTCGAAATGATAGACGTCAGCACTGGCTTTCACGGAGACAAAAAGAAATGTTCTTCGTTGGCGAGATTAACTGGGTCGGGTCACCTTCAACATTAACTCTGGGTGTGCCTCGGAATTTTCCCCCTAACATAAGTTGCTAATGGGTATGTTCCGAATGGAGGATTTGTATGCGAGTTTGTTTCGATGGGTGGAACCATCGAAGGGTAGATTTTACCTTTTGAGACAGGTCAATTATTAATCCAAAAGAACTAGAATATAGAAAATCTGTTATTTTGGTGATCTTCAAAAAGTTAGGTAAATCTATTGTTAGAACTTTATGCTTTTCTGTTTATAATTAGCTTTAGTTTACCCTATTTTTTCGTTTACTTTAGTATCCCCTTCAGGGATTTAAGTTTTCTTCCTCCACGTTATTTTGAATTTCCCTTCCTGTTTTTGATCCTTGGCTTGTTTATTCTCAGAGTCCTGTTTTTGGTCTCCTTGGATCATTCCGAGGTGACTTTGGAAGTCCCTGTGCCTTGGTAAGGCAGTGTGTTTCTGGCCTTTCGTGATATGAGACTTCTTTGGACTACTGCAAGTACAACTCCGTAATTCTGGAAGAATTTTCGTTATTTGGAGCTGGAGTCGTCCACATTGCCTGGGGGACCCCACCGAGTGCAGGTATAAGTCATCACATTTTTATTGATGCTGTGGGACGTGAGGCCGTTGTGTTATAGTCAGGCCTGACTTTGGACCTCGTAAGGCTGTCCCTGTCTAGTAGCCTTTGTCTACGGACGTTGACGTGCTGGGACGAGTAGTTCCTGTCACGTTTATCTGCTGATGCCATGCCCATAGTTCAGCAGTTCCTGTTCACTCTAGGATCTCTGTGGAGGTTTAGTCTTTTGGTGGCCACCGTGTGTTAGAGGAAGGGATTTCCTTTAGATTTGTAAATCGTTCGGCTTCTATCTGGCCGACATTTCTTGTTTCTTCCAGAACCCCCTTTTATTTGGTATGTATGGTTTATGTGCTATCTTTAATGGTGTAGGAGATTTGCTTTAACTTTGTTTTCACTGTGTGATTGACATTCATTTATTATTGTATTTTCAGAGGTTGTGTTAATCATTTCTTACTTTAGCAAATTTTGTAATAAACTTTAAGATTTTATTTATGGTATTTGTATCCCTCAATATTAATATGCGCACACTGTAGGTTATTTCACTCTCTGTGACTCTAACTTAGAGAACACCTGTTGAAAAGATATTGAGTGGTTCAGTTTTTCTGAATTGATGTTTAGACCTTTGTGAAGGGTCATAACACTATGTTTAACCCGACCACTGAGCTGATTAACAGTTCTTCTAGGGCTGGTCTGAAGAATTAGATATTTCTACCTGGCCAGGAATCATTTGGTTACCTAATAACGGGACCTACAGCTTATTGTGAGATCCGAACGACATTATATCGAACAATTAATTTCTGATCACCAGAAACAAATTCCTCTGATTCCACGTTGCCTGACTGGCGAATCGAACTAGGCACTACCGAATCGGTAGACGAGCATGTAAAGCACTTGTCCAACGAGGAACTTGAGATCTTCTACGTTATCAAATAAATTATCAGTGACGTCATAGATTCATCCCGTTTAAGAACTCGATATGTGGCAGTGACGTCATGCTGACGAGGAATGGCTTACGAGGAGTGTTAGTACATATGTACATTGTATTGCACCCTTCTTGAGAGTTTTCCGTAGCATTTTTTATTCAATGTCTGTCTAACTAGTGTAAAAGTCCAAAAGCGGTGGCGTGAAAGACCACAAGGGAGACTGAAAACATGGCCATAGAGAAGTAAGTGATTTTTTTTTATATTTCATTTAGCTTATGTGGCAGATTCATCTGAGTGTAATTTTGTTACATTGATTTATCTACTCCAATTTTCCCTGAAAGATAAAATCTTGCTTAACTTCTGGAATAAAGACTATTTTTGTAGTTCAGAGTTTCATTTAGTGTCTAAGCTCATTTTTGCAGCTGCCTTATATAATGATTACTGGTTTTCAGGTCGGCGAACGTTACCATTTTTAATTTATAAGGTGGGATTTGGCCACCTTATAACAAATCCTGTTTGTCATTTGAGGATTTGTCCAAGGTGGAAAATAGAAGAGAGTCGTGGTTGAATGAATTAAGAGTAGAAGGGATTAATGTACTTTTAAGAATCCTTTGACATTGAATGCTATGGATGTTATAAGAATACTAAAAAAACCTGACAAGGAAAGTCAGCAGCAATTTTTAGTATTAAAAGCAATATGCTGTATATGGTCTGAACGTGTGATTGACTGGCTGACCTGTGGATTAAATAATGTAATTCTGGATTAGAAGGTTCCAAAAACATAGGTGAGAGGAACAGTGGTTTCTTTTCTGAACATGAAGGTGTAGAGGAGACTTAGAATTATAGAGGGGTATTTTTTTTATAAAGTAAATGGTAGGATTTGAATTGGAAAGGTAAGACCGCTGACAGAATGTATGAGAGTGCAAGAAATGTGTGAATTTAAACAAGGAATAGGATGTGAGGATAAAAAATTTGTTTTATAACAATCACTTTCGACATCAAATCTCCATGTGCATCGTTTATTTTAGGGTCCGGCCGGCAATTCTATTATCGCCAAATAAAGTCCCCTTCGGTTAAAATATATTAATTCCGAGGTAGAGTGAATTAGATATTAAAGGACATTTGTAGCTCGATATATGTATATGAATCACGGTAATGTGATATGACTTATATAATGGCTAAGTGCGGGCAAAAGCTTTTAATTGTGCAATTTATTGAACCCCTTAAATTATAAATGGCTTAAGGTTTGCTGGGCAAAAGCACTACAACACTACCGTGGATGAGGTGGGTTTGATGCAGTCTCCAAAACTATAAATCACCTAAGTGCGACAGGTATTTGAGGTGGGAGGCGGCATAAACTTATATCCTCTCATGGTGGCGGGGTGGGCTAAGGCTTCAATGCCAGTCCTGGAATTGAAGATGTCAATGGTTCGTGCCCGTTGGCCGGCAATTCTATTATCGCCGAATAAATTCCCCTTCGGTTAAACATATATGAAAATATATTAATTCCGAGGTAGAGCGAATTAGATATTAACCCTCTTATGCCGATTGGACGTATTAAACGTCGAGTCAAAATGTCTCTTGTATGCCGATTGGACGTATTATACGTCGACTCAAAAAAGTTTTTATTTTAAATTAGCGGAAAAATACTTATAGGCCTACTAGCCAAAAACTTTTGAATCAGGCGCCTTGGGGGATGCTGGGAGTTCACGGATCAAGGCGTTGTTTTGTTTACAATCGTTACGCAGGCGCGCAAGCGCGAATTTCTTTCTTATTGCACTAAAAAGTATCAGTGACACATCTCAAAAATTATTTCGTCACTTTGACATAATTTTTGCACCATTTTAAATTATCCGTTACATGGAGTATTATATATGCAAATGTGCGCAATTTCATGTAAAATACAACAAAAAAATACTCATGATTGTAGGTTTTATCAATTTTGAAATATTTTCATATAAAGAACGATAATTGCCAAAATTTCAACCTTCGGTCAACTTTGACTACCGAAATGGTCGAAAAACGCAATTGTAACTAAAACTCTTATATTCTAGTAATATTCAATAATTTGCCTTCATTTTCATCAAATTGGACGTGTCTGGCACAATATTTCGATTTATGGTGAATTTATGAAAAAACTTTTTCCTTACGTCCGCGCGGTAACTCTTCTGATAAATTTTTTCGTGCGATTGTCCTAATGTTTACACCATTTTAAATTTGCCGTTACATAAAGTTTTATATATGGAAATGTGCAAAATTTCATGCACAATATAACTAAAAACAACCCATGGTTGTATCTATTACCAGTTTTGAAATATTTTCATATAAATAACGATAAGTGCAAATATTTCAACCTTCAATCAACTTTGACTCTACCGAAATGGTCAAAAAACGCAATTGTAAGCTAAAACTCTTATATTCTAGTAATACTCAATGATTTACCTTCATTTTGAAATGAATTGGAAGTCTCTAGCACAATATTTCGATTTATGGTGAATTTATGAAAAAAAAAACCATTTTCCTTACGTCTGCGCGGTAACTCTTCCGAAAAAAATCAAATTTTTTCGTGTGATTGTCGAAATGTTTGCACCATTTACAATTAGCCATTACATAAAGTTTTATATATGAAAATGTGCGAAATTTCATGTAGAATACAACTAAAAAGGATTGAAGGTTGTAGCTTTTCTCTTTTTCGAAACATTTGCATATAAATCACGATAAATAGAAAAAAACCACGTTCGGTCAACTTTGACTCTACCGAAATAGTCGAAAAAAGCAATTGTAAGCTAAAACTCTTACAATCTAGTAATATACAGTCATTTATCTTCATTTTGAAACAAATTCGAAGTGTCTAGCACAATATTTAGATTTATGGTGAATAAAAAAAAAAAACTTTCTTTCCCTCCGTGCGCCGATTCGCGGCCGCAAATCTCCGAATTGCATACGTCGCATTCTCCTAATATTTGCTCCTTTTCATATTAGGCGTTTTATAGAGTTTCTAATATGTAAATGTGCGTAAATTCATGATGAATAAAAAAAATATTTGAAGGTTGTAGCTTTTCTCATTTTTGCAATATTTGCATATAAAATATATATATATAAAAATTTTGACATTCGGTCAACTTTAACTCGTCCGAAATGGTCGAAAACTGCAATTCTAAGCTAAAACTCTTACAGTATCGTAATATTCAATCATTTGTCTTAATTTTGAAAAAAAATTTAAAGTCTCTGGAACAATATTTAGATTTATGGTGAATTTTTGAATTTTTTTTTTTATGTGCGCTCGTTACGAATTCATACATCATTTTGTGATAATAGTTTTTCTGTGTTGCTTTGATCGTTTTACAATGTGTTATATATCAAAATGATCGAAAAAAAAACTCGTTAGCTTTAACCATTTTTTGCACAGCTCGATTTGAATACAATTATGTATGAATTATTTTTTGCTACCATATATCGCATTATTTATATAAGATAATGATATTTTTTTTCCATTTCTGATGGTTGCATACTAAATTTCAGGCAATGACAAAAAAATAGCCAAAAATGAACTCTTAATCTTGAAAACTAAGCGCGCTGTGATTTTTTGAAAAAAATATTTTTCCGCTTCCGCGCTCACTCCAAACCCGCCTCGGCATACGGGAGACGTTTTGGTTTTCAGGGCTTAGGTGTAAGAGGGTTAAAGGACATTTGTAGTTATATATATATATATATATATATATATATATATATATATATATATATATATATATATATAAATATATATATATATATATATATATATATATATATATTATATATATATATATATATATATATATATATATATATATATATATATACATACATACATACATACATACTACATACGTACGTACGTACGTACGTACGTACGTACGTACGTACGTACGGACGTACGTACGTACGTATGTATGTATGTATGTATGTATGTATGTATATGTATGTATGTATGTATGTATGTATATATATAATAAATAACTTAGTAGAGGAATTTTGAAATAGAATAATCTTAACGTTTTTAATGTGTTATTAAATCTATAGAGTGCATATTCTCTCAGAGTTTCTCTATGGTAAACTTTTATAAACTTTACGGACAATAGCAACCAATTTGTGGGATTTCCCAGCTTACAAAAATGACTAGTTTGACCACAGAGTTTACATAAAAAAAGATACGGAAGTCCCGTGAACATGACTAAAAGTAAAATGGTCGTGATTATCTCATTACAAAATTAATTTTACAAGAATAATAACTGGTAACACCTAATAAGTGGAAGGTGTAAAGGTGAAATGGCAGACATTTTACTCATAGCTTGCTGGCGATTTCCAACGTCTCTAAATCAGTTGGTGTAGACGTGAATGTGATAATTTTGCATTGGTACAACATTTCTCTAGTTATACTTATTTATTATTCTTTTTAAGCTGTAAAGTTAGTCGAGAATTTCTCGATGATAGCTCAGTTTACTGGCTCTTGCCCGCTAGTCCAGGCATTGATACACATTACAAAGTCAAATATGGACACCGACCTCGAACCAGTGGAAACAGGTGGTAGCTATACAAAATCCGAGTACATTTACTGATTTTACTATAAAGATAAACTACAACAGAAAACCTACCTAAGCTATTTAAAATTGCGTTACTAGAAGCCCACTTTCAAATTTACAACACAGTACGTTAATCTAAATTTTAGCTGGATTTATAACCACAAACACTGCACAAGAAACTAGGACGAATTCTGGAACAGGTAGGGGCGGTAGTCAGGATGCAAAAAAGTTTCGTTAATGCTGCTGCAAATAACTGAAATCGCAATTTCATTGTGCCTGCAAAATGTAGTGTTACTACGTGACATGATATAAATCAATACAAGCCAAAGACTGGAGTCGATCTAATTGAATTAATCAACGGTACAATTACCTAAGGCTTCGCTAATGATTCTAGTAGGTGTCTGGGTGAGAAATCAGAACACACACATAGGACATATCTAGTTTTCAGTTAGCTAGAAGAGTGTGGGCAACGGTTTTTGGCTTCATCTAAATAAACATTCTTTTCAGAAATCTCAAATTTTTACATACATGACAATACACAAATTTTTTTTTTCCAAAAAACCAGTTAACCAAAGGTGCAATGCACAGGACATGTAAAAAACAAAATAATTATAGCATTTTCCGAGTCAGAACCATCGTGTAAGTCTCCAAATAGGTCCTGCTAAGTAACCATTTATACAGATATCTAAATTGACTTGATAGGAGGTTTTATTGGCAAAATCCCTGCAGAAGATTTTGCACACATCCTCCTAGCCAAAGGAATGTTACAGACAGGAAAGAAAGGATGAGAATGACATCTGAGGAAACAACATTCAGGTCAGACTTTTAGGGTCCAGCTGAGATTGGAGGCGTCACAATAACAGCTGGCTTGCATTACAGTCATGATACTGGACACTTCCATGCCTTATAATCACACAATTCAGTATAGAAATCAAGAAGAAAGAATAAATTGCATAACAATGCTCCACTCTCTTGCCAGCATACAAAACTAACATCCCATCCTAATTATAAGGGACCCTTCTCACAGATCCATCCATGTCATTCCTCCTTAAGGAATAAATGTTGTTATACAATTTCTCCTTGAACAAAGTTCTATCAAAGGAAACTGTTAGACCATGCGTTGTGACCTCAATTAGTCTCTCAAATATTCTGCCATTTCAAGGTAAACATGGCGTATGGAAATAGAAACATATCTTTACCTCCCTCAAATACTACTGAGTCACGTCCTCATTGCAGAGACCGGCTAACAAGTTGTTTGTAGACATGGATGTGGCATGGTTATCAGAATAGATAACTGATGAGGTACTATGATAGGCGGTAAAAGATGAAAGTGTCAGCACTGAGGTTAGTGACCAGATCCAGGTAGATGGCATAAGTGCTGAGACACATAATTAGGAGGATGTATGCATGAAACAGTGTCGTCAGTCACACTAGGGCTTGGTAGCTGGGGTTAAGGAGGCAGTGACAATGGAGCTCTGACCATGTGCTTGCACTCAAATTATTGTTTAATAATCTTAACTAGCACTCTCATGGGTAGCGTCCAACACTCTTGCCTGAAAATTGTCATAATTATTGATGCAACATTGTAGATGAATTTTGTAGATATGTTTGAAATATAATTTCACTAGTTTTCCCTTAGGGAGGCAATAAGATCAAGTCAAAGATGCTTCATCGTGTGTGTCATCAATTGCTGCTAAGGGACGTGCAATGTGGCTGGGCCTCTCGCCCACAAGTATTGCTCATTCAGTTGCTTAAGTCTGCCCCATGGGACAGCATAACTTTGGATTCTGCTTGGTGGAACGTACTGAAAATTGAATTTGCACTCCTGTAGAATAAAGAATACCTCCCATGCCCTGTTCACTAAGAAATCATTTTTGTTTTCAATCTTGCTTTACTATCATTACTTTACTAAATTTAAAGGTTTAGCTCAGATACTTAGATAGTCTGGCCCCGACAAGTAAAGCCATCAGCTCTAGTAGTGGGATCGTTAGTTTCTGTTTCTTACGAGGGGCAATTCTAATTTTTGCAGTTAAGAGATAGGTCTTCCCATTTACATTTCTAGCATAAGCTACTCCCCATAAACGGTCATGGAAGCATAAAAAAAAAACATGAAGTTCTGAATTCTTTTAAACTATTCCCATGTTAAACTTTAATCTATTAATTCCCATAAAGCCAGCAAGTATTTCTCTCGCTTCTGCTGCTTCGCCACAGAACTTGCAAGAAGGTTTTACTCTTTACAAAAATTGTGGGTACAAGGCCTAAAGGGTCAAAGTTGGACATAACCAATGACATTTGGTGGGTACCTATTCATCATTTATCACTCCTTTTGCTTTCAACGGTCTAAGTGACAAGTGTCAGATTCACGGTTCTAAACCATTCCAAGAATTAAAATTCCTACCGGCTCTTCAACATGAACTTCAGCATCAAATTGGGCATTGTTACTAGTCCATCTCCTGAGTGGTATGTGAACATGCTCCAAAATTGCTGTGACTTAGACTGAATCTGCAATCATAGGTTTTAATGAAATTGTCAACATAAAAGTGCTTGAAGAGCCCTTCTCTACTCTCACTCTGCAGATGAGTTTGTAAGACTTGCTGCAAGACATAGGGGCTGGAGGTCACACCAAATACAACTAATTTAAACTCAAAGGTGGAATGGAGGATGTTTTTCTGGCCACTGAAAATTGGCATATTTGGTG
>NC_087207.1:83330955-83342213 GCF_015104395.2 Macrobrachium nipponense
TATTACCCTTATTATTATTATTACTGTTCATTTTGTGAATTCCTTGTATTCCGTCGGTTGCACAGAAGTTTAATAGCTCCTACTACACATATTGTGATCATCATTATGGCTGCCATAACTGCAATTACTAGGACTGTGTAGTGTTCGTCGAGGAAGAATCCATCCTTATTGTTATCCTCTAGCGGTGGAACCTTAATCATCTCCAGAGTAGGCGGTACTTTGACTGCCTCGTGGTTTCCATGTAGGTATTTCTTGAACACCTTTGTTGATGAGTTGTATACCCGCCGGCTGAGCACCATGAACCATTCCGAGATGACGCGGCAGGAACCATCGAATATCTGTGACCCCTATAGTAGGAGTGAGTTGTTGTCTTTGTTGCATATAGTGGAAATCCTGCATCTGGCGCAGAAGATCGCTGTCGTTGTTTTCGTTGTCACCACTTCATATGGGTCAGAGGATTCTCTAAAGTCACAGTGAGTCGGTATTCCCTCGTGAGCCAACTCTAGTTCACACCCTGACAGGTCAATGCGTTTTAGAATAAATATCCTACTTTCACATAAGTATCTGTCATAAACTTTATAGTCAACTGCTGAGGATTGGAATTCCTCCTTTTAATATGCATATGGTCTCTACCCCTATCCATATGACTAGTGACCCCTTGAAAGTACTAGGAAATGGTTGCAATATATAGCTATGAAATGGTTTTTTATCACTAACTGGTATGTCTACAAGTAACCCCTTATCTGACAATTGTACTCTTAAAACCCCATAGTATCTATAAAGCTAATCTCCCGTAAAAATAACATTCAATCCCCATTCGTATGCTGCGTCTTTTGGGGTTGACTCTAAAATCCCTAACGGCAACATTTCCCTTGAAATTTTCCCTAGCGAAGCTGCTATGATGGCTTCTACTTGGCTTTTAATTTCACTCAGCAACAATAAGGCTTCTCTTTCAACGTTTACTAGTGTAGTATGTATAGTGAAAAATATGATGGCGACATCTAGGTCTTCCTGGATCCCTTTCACTGCTAAGTGTAATATGTTACACGATTTTCTGAATTCATTAAACCCATTTTCTAATTTCTCGCTTTTCCCTCGAAGAGAAGTCAGAGCTCTTCCATGTTTGGCCAGTTCCACTTCTAGCTTCCTGACCTTTACTAAGCTTGTTATTGCTATTCCGGCTATGGCTATGCCCTTGGCCGCTAGCAGCTGCACTGCCCTCTTCTGTCTCTTGGATGGGTCCTTCCTCTTGGCTGACTTTACTTCTGTGAACCAGGTGAGCGTTTCTGCAATCTTGCCTTGTACCCTGTTTACTGAAATTTTTATTTCTGCTAATAGTCGACTCAATGATCCGGATAGATTTCTTGTAGTTTCAACTTCACTCAACATGTTCATGAGTCCTTTGACATTGTTACACGATTCTTCGAGTTCTGATATGCCACCAAAATCTCTAATGAGGCAAAATCTCTAACGAGGTCAAATGACGCTTGTTTAAACAAATAAAAAAAATCTAACTGGTAACGTGGCCTACCTTATCATGTTGAATGCCATCTCTGAAGTTAGATGAAAATCAAAGTTTCAAACTAGGCTAATATAAACTCTTGCTGTTACAAAAATATACTTTTTATTTCCCAAAATTAGCTAACATGAAAATGGAATAAAATGAGTTAAGCATGATCCCAAAAAGAAACGTTAAACTATCATACTCCTCTCAAAATCCTATTTAAGTAAGTACCCCCTTTTCCCCTGAGTGTCCAAACATTCATAGTTTATCAAAGTAAAAAAAAATAGTCTAGAGGAAAACCATTTCTCTATATAGTGACTTCGAATCCATCTTGTCCCTTTTTGATTCTCATACAATAAATTATATGACATTTTCTGTGCATTAACGCACAGATGTATGCACACTACATACATGAAACTCGTGATCTTTGGAATGCGTCACTGACCCCAATTATGCGGCAGTAAGCTTCCTGTTTGTTTTTCCATTTCAGCATCTTCGAGGAATCCACCGTTTTGCATCTGTCTCTAACTGGCAAGAGCTAAGGTTATCAACCCGACTATTTAATATTATATGTTGCTACTAGTGCCTTTAATATATACATCTCCTTGCTACTTCTGCCGGTTTCCCTCTGTCTCTAACTTGCATTTACTGTGGATTTTAGTTCATTTTCACTAGGCCCTTGTATAAGTTTCTTTAGAATATAGTCACTATGTTAATTTAAAACAGAGTATTTGATTTCTGAATGACCTATATGAATGGCCTTCAGTAAGATTAGAATCCCAAGTGAGCTGGTCAGTGTCATAATTTTGGTGTCAGTGTGTGGGATAATTTACTGCCAATTTGTCCCTTGTTAGACTACTGCTGGTTATTGTGCTTGTGCCAACAATCCGATGATTAACCATGGAGTGATATTATTTGAGAAACAATGGTGTATACAAGGAGCACGATTGCTTATAGAGCCAAGATTGATGATGAAAGCAAGAGACATTAAGGAAGTAGAAGTTAGTCCAGCAAGGAGTGGGGAAAATAGTGAAATAGACGAACAACGTCAGAAATCTTAACTTCTGATGCACAAGTTAATACTCACAAGGATGGAGTTGGACTTAGGATAGTCTGGCCTAAAGCGCAAAACCAGCAAACCTCATTGATAAAGGTCAAAGAAGCTTCGGTTAGTTTTTTGAGTTAAATGACATTATTAAACTATATAGAATTGAAGGGCACATTAAATCAAAGAAGAAATTCCAAATTTTTTAACCTTGAGGTCTACAAAGTACACAATTTAAATGGGAGAAAATCTACCGATATTGATTCCAAAAGACTACAATTTCATATTAACTTTACATCTGAACATTCAAGTGAGAGACTAATGGGACTTTGACCACACCAAGCCGTGAATAGCAAAAATACAAAGGGATTGCATATGAATACTACACAGGCTCTTGGCTGAAGAAGGTGAGATGGGAACGAGATCCATACCTGTTGCTTCTCTTAGTGCCCTCGGAAAAAGACAGTGAGTGCACTCTTACATGATCTCTCGTCATCTTGTATTGGAACTTAGTTTCTCTCCATTAGTTATTTTATTCAAATTTAATCTTCATTTATAAAAGGAGAATTCCATTAGTATATGTTATACGGTCTATGGAAATAATCTCGATGTGAAGAATTTTCCTTTAGTATATGTACAGAAATTTATTTCACTTTGAAATTTTGCCATTATTTAATCAATAGTGATCGGTCCGATAGATAGACTCTTTCTTAACAACAGGTATAAGAGTCTTGATTCTTTATTATACGACCAGACCGCAGTTGAGTCACCAAAAAAAAAAAAAGTCATTAGATTTGATATATAAAGTCAAGCATGTAGCAAACACTATTTCTAAACAATCAAGCCTCTACTAAAATGGTTAATTCGATTCTTCTTTAGTCTACATTAGGAGTCCCCAGATAGAACACTTTTTTGGGGGGTATGTTATTGTTCTGGTAACATAAACTATTAGATACAAAGGAAAGACTTGGTTGTATTGCACTTTATTTCACGCCATATGACGGTTGCTCTACACATGATTTCAAATCACGATTTTAAGAAGTATTTTATATTTTGTATTATGCCCTTTTAGAACAGTTTTACCATTTCTTTATATTCTAAAATTAACTTGCGCTGTCAATAACACTGAAAATGGCATGGTGTGTAATTTTATCTATACTGAAGGTAATTTTGCAAAGATTAGACAAAGGGTGAATATTGCATGGATCTATATCTAACTTTATCTGAAGACAGACAGATTTTATTGGAAATGGACGATTCTAAATAAAATTTACTAGAATGTTTTCCTTTCGTGAATGCAGGGTTAAAACGCCCTTCTTGGCACGCTATGAGTGCTTATATGAAAACGAATGCCATTTCTATTTGTTCATGAAAACAAACAAAAAAATAATGTTATATTTTTATGAAAGAGTGGGGAGAGTGGTTACAGGTTAACATAATGTTGTTGCTGTAAATTAAAATACTCTTAATAGAAAAAGAGACCTCTAGTGTTTCTGAACCATTACTTTTTTTATGGAAGTTTTAACCTTTCACAAAGTTCTAACACCAAAAATATCCTGTTTTGCTAACCAATACCATTTACCTAAACGTAAAAAAATCTGTCCATTTCACTGCATTAGAAGGCATCTAGTACAGTACTGCTGTGAGTGTAGAGGTACTGGGACATAAATCTTGATGTCTGCGTCATCACTGAACTGTATTTTGTTGATTCGTGTCAGAAGAGGTAACAATAATCCTACTTTCTCTTTGCTACGGCTATCCTACTTAACATTCTGATATCTTCTGACTTTGTCCTCTGTTTCAGTGAAGGATTTTAAACTTTCTAAATCTTTAGCAAACTGCTTTGTATACTTATAAATATAGACAAGTCCTAGGAGTAAATGATGCGCAGGTTTCTCTTCCGTCATGCACTGCATAAAGGATAACTTCGTCAGTTTCTGATGCACTGAAGTACTGGCTGACAATATCCGAACTAGCAAGGTTCCGTTCACGCTATGCTAGATCTGTTGATAATTAAATGATGTAGGCGAGCCAACCTAATAATTTTGTTCTGTTTCTCAAGCTGTCCTGGGTTCCTTCCTTCGATCACAAAATATCTGGAGCACAAACTTACTTCGTGTCATCTGGCATCTTAAGATAGCACTATTTAGTCTTTTTTATTACAGAAGAATGTAATGCACTCAAGCAACCATGCCATAGAAGCTGCAGACATTCCGATAACATATATGTAGAAGCAAGCCTGAAAAAAAATAGAATCGATGTGGGAAATTTATAATAAAGTATATCCATTTTATAACGAACTCCTGATATTATGATTAGTAACAACCATTTTAAAATATTTATTCACCGAGAGGACTCTGAAAAGTCTTAGAAAGTATGGTGCTCCTGGGAATATTGTTACCAATAATTTTTAACAAATCTTGATAAAGGTGTTTTAAAGATCTCGTTCCGTTGGTTATATAAAGACAATAATGTGGTAAAAAGGGAATGAAAAATGTGTAATTTGTCTGTCCATATCTTCTAGTTGATTCATTCTCGACCACTTCCAACAACCTTTTGTAAATGAAATCCCAAATTTTGGCATAATAATAATAATAATAATAATAATAATAATAATAATAATAATAATAATAATAATAATAATAATAATAATAATAATAATAATAATAATAATAATAATAATAATAATAATAATAATCCAGACTGTAAGGATTGTATCTGGGGACATCAGGATGGAATTTGGAATAGAAAAATGCGCCTTAGTCAACATACAAAAAGGCAAAGTAACGAGAACTGAAGGGATAAAGCTACCAGATGGGAGCAACATCAAACACATAGATGAGACAGGATACAAATACCTGGGAATAATGGAAGGAGGGGATATAAAACACCAAGAGATGAAGGACACAATCAGGAAAGAATATATGCAGAGACTCATGGCGATACTCAAGTCATAAACACATGGGCAGTGCCAGTTATCAGATACAGCGCAGGAATAGTGGAATGGACGAAGGCAGAACTCCACAGCATAGATCAGAAAACCAGGAAACATATGACAATACACAAAGCACTACACCCAAGAGCAAATACGGACAGGCTATACATAACACGAAAGGAAGGAGGGAGAGGACTACTTAGTATAGAGGACTGCGTCAACATCGAGAACAGAGCACTGGGCAATATCTGAAAACCAGTGAAGACGAGTGGCTAAAGAGTGCATGGGAAGAAGGACTAATAAAAGTAGACGAAGACCCAGAAATATACAGAGACAGGAGAATGACAAAAAGAACAGAGGACTGGCACAACAAACCAATGCACGGACAATACATGAGACAGACTAAAGAACTAGCCAGTGATGACACATGGCAATGGCTACAGAGGGGAGAGCTAAAGAAGGAAACTGAAGGAATGATAACAGCGGCACTAGATCAGGCCCTAAGAACCAGATATGTTCAAAGAACGATAGATGGAAATAACATCTCTCCCATATGCAGGAAGTGCAATACGAGAAATGAAACCATAAACCACATAGCAAGTGAATGCCCGGCACTTGCACAGAACCAGTACAAAAAGAGGCATGATTCAGTGGCAAAAGCCCTCCACTGGAGCCTGTGCAAGAAACATCAGCTACCTTGCAGTAATAAGTGGTACGAGCACCAACCTGAGGGAGTGATAGAAAACGATCAGGCAAAGATCCTCTGGGACTATGGTATCAGAACGGATAGGGTGATACGTGCAAACAGACCAGACGTGACGTTGATTGACAAAGTCAAGAAGAAAGTATCACTCACTGATGTCGCAATACCATGGGACACCAGAGTTGAAGAGAAAGAGAGGGAAACAATGGATAAGTATAGAGATCTGGAAATAGAAATAAGAAGGATATGGGATATGCCAGTGGAAATCGTACCCATAATCATAGGAGCACTAGGCACGATCCCAAGATCCCTGAAAAAGAATCTGGAAAAAATAGAGGCTGAATTAGCTCCAGGACTCATGCAGAAGAGTGTGATCCTGAAACGGCACACATAGTAAGGAGAGTGATGGACTCCTAAGGAGGCAGGATGCAACCCGGAACCCCACACTATAAATACCACCCAGTCGAATTGGAGGACTGTGATAGAGCAAAAAAAAAAAAAAAAAAAATAATAATGATAATGTGGCGCCGTGGCAGAGTGGGTTAGGTCGTCAATTGGCTGGTTAAGCAACATTGGGGTTGGTCAATCGTTGGATGAGTGACCGCTCTCCTCGGTATTGAGTGCTTGGGAGAGGATCTTTACCCGAATTTCCTCAGTCTACTCAGCTGTAAATGAGTACATTTTCCTGATGGGTAGGGTCCAGCTATGGGTTAAATAGCAAAACTCATCAATGATGGAAAGAAATGAAAGATTAAACGACAACAATGTAAATGGAACCTTTGGCAACAGAGGAGCTCAGTCCGGCACACAGGTATTCACCCCAATTAAAGGGGAAGACAGTCAGGTACTTGGAGTTCGTCATCCTGCAACTGACCACCACAACGACAGGAACCATCAACCAGAGACTGGAGCTACAGAAGCGAACCAGAGGAAAAAATGAACAAGAGAAGAAAATAAGGAAATATGGAGTTGCTACATCAGAAGCAACCTGACGGATAGAGGATATAGAAGAAGGTTGGTCAGCATCTGGAATTAGAGGAATAACGCCCCCAAACAGAGCAGAGGCTGGCAGACCAAGTAAGGAACATAAAGAAAGAGAACTGGCTCTCTCCTACAGAAAGAGAGGAAATGGAAAGGGAAATGACACACAGCAAATTACAAGACGAACTGAGAGACGATGCTACAGAAGACGACAAGGATAATGAGGTATCAAACAACGGCACACGAAGAAACACCGACGAAGTAACAGACAGGACGGAATGGATAGATAAGATCAAACAATGGATGAAGCCAGATTCAGAGGGAACAAAGATCCCCTCCATGAAAGCCTTCAACACCAAGAAATTAAGGGAGAAAGCAAGTGAGGTCAATGAAATAATGAGACTAATACACATCACCAATATCACATAAACAAATAACTTGACATATGCAGGGGCAAGATTAGTAACAGAACAACCAACCCAACAGAAACCAAAACAGCAACTGCCTTGGAAAAGGTGCCTGGGAAAGCAAATCATGGTGATGAGATATGACTTGAGTGAACTGAAAGAGATGGCAGAAAAAAGGCTAAAAAGCAAGAAAACAAGGGAGGAACTAAACAAGAAATACAAAGTATAGATGGGACTAAACAACACAATAGAAAATGTAAAAGAGAGGCTTAAGGCCAAAGCACATAAGATCCAACGGTACATGAAGAGGAATAAGGGATACCAACAGAACAAACTATTTGGAACCAACCAGAAAGGACTATACAGCCAACTAAGAGGGGAGGACAACCACCAAGAAATTCCTGAAACCGAACCAAGTAAGAGACTCTTGTAAAACATATAGAACAATCTGGTATCACACAGCAAACATGCAACAGGAAGTCGAGGCAGAAGTAGCAGGGATAATAAAACAAAGATTCACTGACATCATGATAGACACAGTCAGACACCAACTAAAGAAAATGCCCAATTGGAAAGCCCCAGGTCCCGATGAAGTAAATGGATACTGGCTCAGAAGCTTCAAGGCCCTAAACCCAAGAATAGCAGACAACTCCAGCATTTTATCAAAATTTATCACCATGCACCCAAATGGATGACCACAGGAAAAACATCCTTAGTCCAGAAAGACAAGAGTAAGGAAAATATAGCCAGTAACTACAGGCCTATCACCTGCCTACCAATAATGTGGAAGTTACTAACAGGTATCATCAGTGTAAGGCTATACAACTACCTAGAGGATACAAACACCATCCCCCACCAACAGAAAGGCTGCAGAAGGAGGTGTAGGGGCACAAAAGACCAGCTTCTGATAGACAAAATGGTAAGGAAGAACAGTAAGAGAAGGAAAACCAACCTAACCATGCCATGGATAGACTATAAGAAAGCCTTCGACATGATACCACACACATGGCTAATATAATGTCTGAAAATATATGGGATAGAGGAAAACACCATCAGATTCCTCAAGAATACAATGCACAACTGGAACACAACTGGAATACGACTAGCAGAAGTGAATATCAGGAGAGGGATCCTCCAGGGCGATTCACTGTCACCACTACTCTTCATAGTAGCCATAATTCCCATGACAAAAGTACTACATAAGATAGATGCTGGGCACTAACTCAAGAAAAGAGGCAACAGAATTAACCATATTACGATCATGGAGTACATCAAGCTTATGGTAAGAGCATCAAGGAAATAGACACCCTAATCCAGACTGTAAGAATTGTATCTGGGGACATCGGGATAGAGTTTGGAATAGAAAAATGTGACTTATTCAACATACAGAAGGGCAAAGTAACAAGGACTGAAGGGATAAAGCTACTAGATGGGAGCAACATCAAACACAGATGAGATGGGATACAAATTCCTGGAAATAATGGAAGGAGGAGATATAAAACACCAAGAGATGAAGGACACGATCAGGAAAGAATATATGCAGAGACTCAAGGTGATATTCAAGTCAAAACTTAACGCCGGAAATATGATAAAAGACATAAACACATGGCCAGTACCAGTAATCAGATACAGTGCAGGAATAGTGGAATGGACGAAGGCAGAACTCCGCAACATAGACCAGAAAAATAGGGAGCAAATGACAATACACAAAGCACTATGCCCAAAAGCAAATACGGACAGACTATACATAACACAAAAGGAAGGAGGGAGGGGACTGCTAAGCTTAGAGGACTGCATCAACATCGAGAACAGAGCACTGGGGTCAATATCTGAAAACCAGTGAAGACGAGTGGCTCAAGCTTGCATGGGAAGGAGGACTGATAAAAGTAGACGAAGACCCAGAAATATACAGAGACAGGAGAATGACGAACAGAACAGAGGACTGGCACAACAAACCAATGCACGGACAATTCATGAGACAGACTAAAGAACTGGCCTGCAATGACACACGGCAATGGTTACAGAGGGGAGAGCTCAAGAAGGAAACTGAAGGAATGATAACAGCGGCACAAGATCAGGCCCTAAGAACCAGATATGTTCAAAGAACGATAGATGGAAATAACATCTCTCCCATATGTAGGAAGTGCAATACGAAAAATGAAACCATAAACCACAGAGCAAGCGAATGTCCGGCAATTGCACAGAACCAATACAAAAAGAGGCATGATTCAGTGGCAAAAGCCCTCCACTGGATCCTGTGCAAGGAGCACCAGCTACCTTGCTGTAATAAATGGTACGAGCACCAACCTGAAGGAGTGATAGGAAACGATCAGGCAAAGATCCTCTGGGACTATATCTGATCAGATAGTGTGATACGTGTAAATAGACCAGACGTGACGTTGATTGACTAAATCAAGAAGAAAGTATCACTTATTGATGTTGCAATACCGGGACACTAGAGTTGAAGAGAAAGAAAGTGAAAAATGGATAAGTCAAGAACTGAAAAAAGAAATAAGAAGGATATGGGATATGCCAATGGAAATTGTACTTATAATCATAGGAACATTAGAGACGATCCCAAGATCCCTGAATATGAATCTGGAAATGTAGAGGCTGAAGTAGCTCCAGGACTCTTGTTTTACTTCATTATAATAAAAATAATAACTGACCTTTAATTTCAACTGCTTTTGCAGTGATTGGCCAACAATGATTTTATCCTTGATATCTGAAGGAACGTTATGCAGCTTCACTCACCTTAACATTATGTGTTAAATTTGTGCAGTTGCAGTAAAAACCTATGTGCTCATTATCTTTAAACAAATTGATATAACTTTTCAAAAATATAGAGTAAATTCTTCTTTTCCCTGATAAGAAAAGATTATAATAACGTCTTTTATTTTCTTTTGTATTTATATTAGAGACGAAAATCCTATCCAAATTAGACTTTACTGTCACTTTTGGCAAAAACTCAAATATACTCAGACCTTGAAGCTGGTTTATCTATGTGGTGTATTAAACTATGATCATACATGTAGCCTAAAATGTCTTTTAAACTTCTGTTGTGTCTAAACACAGTCCTATTATAGATTTTGTCTTATTTCATCATTAAATATTTTAAGTTAATCTTCTACCTCACTACTATTTGTCAATATATTCATATTTCAACTTTATGATATTCATTTATCTGTACAATGTCTTGTCGCTTCAAGAGAATAACTCCAGCCACTACACTAGTATTCCCTGCCCATAGATACAACCCACCGAGGCGTGTTTCCTGGTGCCACAACAACAGGAAGATAAGACTCTAAGGTCCCTGTTTCAGAAGCCCAAACGACTCAACGAAAGAATTTGTTTTTAAGTAAAATATGTAAACTGGAACAATGTAATTATAAGGAAGCTTGGAAATAGGTGGTAAGACAGAACGGAACAGATAAGAGGCAAAGATCAGGAGAAAAAGTAGCTGATGGTGGAAGAGAAGCTTTGCAGAACCTGTATTACTGTCTTCTCAGAGTGAGAAGAATGAGTTATCAAGCCTTGGACGCTTACCTGCAGGTGTGTGATGGCAATTGCAAAACTTTTTTCTTCCCCCTCTACTTTTGCTGATGGATCCCGTGGAATCTTTTGGAACTCTTTTTCAAGCATTTTATTGAAATAACCAGTCTCTTGCATCGTGAGTATGCTGT
>NC_087207.1:83342713-83350213 GCF_015104395.2 Macrobrachium nipponense
CAATACGGTTTCATTCTTAGACGGAAAATAAACTTTACCAAAATGATGTAATAAATGTCTCCTTATAACGTCAATACATAAAAAGGATATTATGAATACTAACATATGTCACACAGACTATCTTGTGTAATGCAAGACAATACTTGACCTTTCCTTCAAGACTAAAATTAGGCAATGTGCCTTAATTACTCAGCAGTACTCTACAACAATGGAATACTATTTCACTGACGCAGCAATTTCAACAACTGTGGAAAAATTTGTTACTAAGGAATTTCGTTTGGATACTCCCCAGGAAATAAGAAAATAAGAAAATAACTTACATAAAGTTCATTACATTTACAGTTTCACACATACGCTGGTTTCGACTACGTTTCACACGTTTCTTAATTTTTGAGCTGGGTACTTTAGTGCTCATACAGCATCTGGACTTCGTTCAGTATTTATTTTTAATTTTTTAAATATTCTTATTCTAAAGAACCTTCGACAACGAACGAAATATGTTGCTCAATCAAGAGGTGAATTAGTAAAATTTTACATTTCTACAGCTACCTTATTTACAGTTCCTTCTCTAGCTCTTAGTTCTTTTTCAACATGAATGTACTTAAATGTTTTTTTGCACAGTTTTCAGTTGTTCATAACATTTTCTGGTAAAATAAACATTCTGACTAAAAGACTCAATTGACGCTGAACCGACTCATCGTTATTACTATGGGAAGAAGTTTGCATATTAAGCAAAGAATGGAATCTGCCATCTGTTATGTTATCTCCTTTGCAATTGTTGTCTTCGTTACATTTTGATCCCATGAGACGTCTTTCCCTAAAACATGACCCCTAATTCTTCACTGCAACTGTCGCTGGGTGCTGACATCAAGCTCTCATCTACCGTTGGCAGGCAACGAAAGGCTCATGTCCATCTCATTTAGTTTGTGTTATCTTATACAATATGATGCAATGGTCTTCTTCAGTTTGCAGCAATTTGGGCAAAGGCCATGAGAAAATTACTACTCCCCTTTGAATTGGGTACAGACCTTTACTGCCCAGAACCTTCATTTTGATAAGAGAGTGACCATTTTGTTGTTTTTTGTATATTCTTGTACTGAACGGTTAGTTGAGTAACTAAGAGAAAATGGCTCAGATCTATGTTCAGGAATGTTTATTAGTTCCTTACATTCAAGAGTTATCTAAATCCACTCTGACTATGGCCATTGGAGTGCTATAGCAGTAGCATGTGGTACTACTGCGTCCAGTAGTATGGTGAAGGTACAAATAAGATTCATTGCTATGGAAGCATTAATGGAATCTGGTAGAATAACTGATTGATGAAGATGAGTTAGAATTAGTTCAAGAGTTGTTGAATGTAGCACAGGCTGATCTTATAAATAACCAAGAGGAAAAGAAAGAGAACAGTGATGCAGAGTTAGAGCTTAGTTATATAGAAGCAGAAGAAATTTTGATTAAGCTGGAGATGCAGGCTCAAAGAGAGACTGCAAGCTGAAAGAGAAACAGAAGACAGAGAGAAATGAGAAAGGGAAGAAGTAAAAGCAGCAGAAGAAGAAAGAGAAAGAGCAAGGTTTGAAAGGGAAATGGAATTCATAAGATCTGCGTATAGATTGTGAGGTACTAAAACACAGTGTGCTACAAGTTTAGGAAATGACCCAAGAGTATTACAATGAAAAATTCAGATCGTTAAGAAAAGATGACAAGGAAACGTACTTGGATTATGCTTACAAAGTGAGAAGGTGTTCCAAACAATGGCTGGAGGCTGCCAAAGCTAAAACTAGATGATCTTGAAGAATTAGTTGTTCTTGAGCAATATCTTAAGGAAATTTCTGAACACATAGAGCCTGTTTCAGAGGGCGAGAAGTTAAGAAAGGTGACAAGGTTGCTAAACTGAGTAAGGATTATAATGTCATCAGTAGCAAAAGAACTATAATGTCAAGTATCAGAATCAGTAATGCATAGGTTTTAAGTCTCATCCTATTGTGACAGACAAACCATTGAGGATTATTCCTACGGTAGATTTGGAGAAGAATAACCCCCACCTATTTCCTAGTTGTGAAACTACCAGGCATATGAAGATGACTACGCCTGTAAGTGAAGAGACTGAGGACTTACACACACAAGAAGGATCAAATGAAGGATCTTTGAGCTTAGAAGAACTGTTCCAGGGTAGTAATGTTTTTCCTAATGTTTAACCAAGAAAGAGATTTCCATAGAAGAAGCAGAGTTTTTTTTTTGTTATTCTTGAAGAGACACAGAATAGTCAGAGGGTTCCTGAAGATAGTAGTGAAACTCCAGCCCTTGAAGTTGGTCAAGTGACAAGAGAGAGGCTAATTAAACTGCAGGATACAATGTTAACTAATTTGTTCTTCAGAGTTGTTGATCAAGAAGAGCTGCAACAACTCTGCCTGTTGTTATCTGAATGAAGGTTTGCTGATGAGGAAGCATAGACCTGCTGATATACCAGATGCTGAATGGGGCAAATATCTTCAAATTTTGATTCCATATCCATTGAAAAACAAGTGGTAGCAGTAGCTCAAGAGTCTGGACATATGGGAATCAGGAAGACTGTGGAGAAGATCATGAAGTATTTTTCTGGCCTGGACTTCATAAGGATGTTAGCAGGTTCTGTTGAGAGTGTCACACCTACCAGATAGCTGGAAAACTGAATTAAACTATTCAGAAAGGCCCCCTGTAACCTATAGAAGTTAGAGGAGAACCCTTTAGCAAGGATCCTTAGAAAGGTTCTACCGGACATTGAAAAGTATGTTGATAAAATATTGTTCTGAGTCAGGAAGAGAATGGGATGTTGGTTTACCCTTATTGTTATTTGAGGTCAGGAATGCATATCAAGAAAGCATGGATTGTTCACCTAATGAGATGATTTTTGGTGGAGAAGTTAGAGGACCCTTCAAGATTCTTGCAGAAAACAGGGAAGAAAATCAAGAGGAAAATCCAAGGAGAGTATGTGAATAACTTAAGGAAAAGGTTAAGAGAGATTACAAAATTCTCTTTTGAAAACTGAATGTAAGTCAAGAGAAAATGAAAAGGAGATATGATGCTTAAACTAAGCTAAGAAGTTTTAATGTAGGTCAACAAGTGTTGGTTTCCCTACTTCTAAGAAGATTTCCCCTTACCAGCCAATTTTAAGGTCCTTACAAAATAACTGAGAAGTTAAGTGATATAACTTATGCGATAGAAGCACAGAAAGAAGAAAACAACAGAGGAAGATACATGTGGATCTTTTGAAAACTTGCTTCTCAAAAACCAAAATAGAAACTGCTTTAATAACACAGACAACTTCATCTACAGAACATGACAATGGTTATGAATTGGGAGCTGAAAGCAATTCTTCAATTTTGGAAAATTTGGAGGATAAACTAAGACATATGAGTGTTGAGCAAGGTGGTGAATTGGGTGAAGGGATTAGGAGTTTCACAGAAATTTTTGCAGGTGTACCTAGGCATACCAATCTGCAAAGCATAAGATTAAGATCCAAGAAGATGGAAAATCATTTAAGCAGAGAACTTATCGCTTATCACCTTACCATCAAGAAGTTTTGAAGAAAGAAGTTGAATATTTGTTGCAGTATGGATTGACAGAACTCAGTTCAAGTCATTACAGTTCTTCAAGTGTGTTAGTGGAGAGCCCAGATGGCATTTAGAATGTGTACTGATTATAGAAAACTGAATTGTATCAGTGTGGCTGACAGTTTTCCCCTGCCTCTTATAGATCAGTTACTTGACAATATTGGGTAAGCTAAGTTTGTTTTCTAAGATAGACTTGTTGAAAGGTTGTTGTCAAATTCCCTTAGATGAGAATGCTAAGTTGCTGACAGCTGTATCACTCCTTTTGGACTGTATCAGTGTACTGTTCTGCCACTTGATCTGATAAATGAACCTGCAACATTTCAACAAGTGATAGATCAAATGCTAGGATATATCGAAGAAGTAGGTGCATACTTTGATGGCAGTGATTTACTGTATAACATGGGGAGATCATTTCAAAATTCTTAAGAAAGTGTTCAAGAAACTACAGGAAAAAGGGCTAACAGTCAACCTAGAAAAGTGTAGAGTGGAAATAACAATGTAATTGTAGATGTTTTATCCTGTTGCAAATAGTTGGATTCAACCTCAGGATAACTAATCTTCTGTGGGAGGAATATTATGTTAATGCCTTAGTAAAAGGGATGGTTTATGTTCAGATTCCATAATAAGATTAACTTACAATTAAAATTTTGAGTAAAGTCTTTAATTATACATTTAATCATGCATTATCAGTGTGTTTTTTATACACTCATTTGTCAATAAACAATTAGGGTATAAGGTATGTTGAAAATAAATGATAAGTTGCACTACAGTTTTGTTCTGTTTGAACTCGTCTGATTGCTTTGTATTGCACAGTGTTCTGTAAAGTTGCAATAGCTATTAATGTCTAGAAGTACACGTGATGATTGCCATATGTTTCATCCAAGCTTCTAGAAGGATTGGTCGAAACTTTTCACAGATATATCGCAGAAATGATGTCATGGTGTCCTTATGGAATATTCTCCAATTCATTTTCGTAATTAGAAAATCTTTTATTATGAAACTGTTTGATATTACTGATAAATTACTCTTGTCTCTCGCGAATTCTCAAAAGAGAAATTATTGACTTGTAAGTACCTTAATTGGGAGATGAAATGAATGTCTAATTTTCAAAACTGCTGTGACGTCACTGTTTGCTTGCAATTGTAGTTTAATATAATTTCTTTATTATTAAGAAATTTGTACTGTCTGAAACTGTGTATTGTTGAAGATTAATAATAATCACAATCTCAGTCTCTCCCTCTCTCTCGTTTTAAAGGATATTCATTAGGACTACCACAATATATATATATATATCTATATATATATATATATATATATATATATATATATATATATATATATGCGTGTGTCTGCGTGTGTGTGTGTGTGTGTGTAGTAGAAGCTGACAAACCTAGCGCTGCTCAAGAAAACTCTGAATGACAACTGATAAACTTTCCTCTCTCTCTCTCTCTCATTCCAGCTCTCTCCTCACTAACAACCCCCTACTCTCTCTCTCTCTCTCTCCTCTGTCTCTCTCTCTCTCTCTCTCTCTCTCTCTCTCTCTCTCTCCTTTTCCTCTTTCTTCTCCCTAACATCCCCTCTACATTGGTGCTCATAATGTCTTACGCCCATAGCGCTGATTTCTAAAAGAGGGGGTGTTGAATGTGGATTATTACTAAAACCTTTAGGGGGGTTTGGGGGGGGAGGGTGTTTGAGTGAGGAGAGTACATAGTAAACTTCACATCAAATCGGTGAAAAAATGTTGATTTGTAAAATGACGGGGTATGAAAAAGAGGGGCTATGGCCCATTTAGCAACGGCCCTCGAATATCGTATTTTCACTAAAACCTTCTTGGGGAGGGAGGATATGTAGATTTGTATAGAGTTTATACAAACAAATGAACAAACAAAGAGCTATTTCTAATTAATAATATATATATATATATATATATATATATATATATATATATATATATATATATATATATATAGTGTCGATAGTATGGTATATATATATATATATATATATATATATATATATATATATATATATATATATATATGTATATATACACATATACAAAATATCTATATATATATATATATATATATATATATATATATATATATATATATATAGATATATATATATATCTATATATCTATAGATATATCGTATATATATATATATATATATATATATATATATATATATATAGATATATATATATATATATATATATATATATATAGATATATATATATATATATACATATATATATATTTATATATATATATATATATACTATATATATATATATATATATTATGATCTATATATATATATATATCTCATATATATATATATATATATACTATATATATATATCTATCTATATATATATATATATATATATATATATATATATATATATATATATGTATACATATATATATATCTATCTATATATATATATATATATATATATATATATATATATATATATATATCCTAGTATATATATATATAATATATATATATATATATACTAAGCATATGAAGGCAGGCAGGAGCACACAGAATTTGACATTTGAACATTTAATCCGACGTTTCGCAATACATTATTGCATTCTCAGGGAATTCTACAATAGATGGAAATAAAATAATTTTTAAAAACTTAAAAAAATCATAAAAAAAAATTAAAAATAGTTATCGAAAAGTCAATTTAAATGACCATATTTAAAACACAATAGTTAAGTTAAAACACAAGTTACAAAAAAAAAAAAAAAACATGGAATTGAGCATTAATCTACAAGGATTTATTAAAAAATATATAATAATAATAAAAATAATAAATAACTAAAGGAGTGGAGCTAACCTGCCAGAGCAAAGTCAAGAGTAAAACTGAAGGCAGAAACGAAAAGTAAAGAAAACAATAAGAGGCTTTAAGAACAACAACAAAGTCAAGATAAAAAAAGTTGAACAGCCGAGGACTGGGTATTTAAAACAGGAACAAGTTGTTTAATTTTCAGTGTCTCTAAAATAAATAGCTCTTTATGGTTGTTGACCTGTCCAATTATAGAGAAATCTTTGTATTGGATAGTAGTTTTACATTGCAAAGAATGATTTCTTATGTTGGATGCATCTGGGTTGGATAGGCGACATCCAGTTCTATGACTAACCCCCCTATGGGAATCGACTCATACCCTAGAAGACGCTTCGTGGATCCCACATAATTTTCCCATATCACATCTGGGACAAGTATTCTTATATACCACATTAGACGTCATCAAAGGGCAGAGTCGGTCTTTTACTCTGAAAAGGGAGCCGATTGTAAGGGGGTTTTTCGGAATCAAATTTACGTCAAGGGCATTAAAATGTTCATTGATTATTTTAGTGAAGTTGTCAGATTTTATGTACGGAAAAGATGCGTAGAATTTTTTCTTTGGAACGTTAAAATACAAAGGGCTGTTAGAGAACTTTTTGCTGAGTAATTTCTGTATGACCTTGTTAATAATCTTGATAGGGAAACAGTTATCGTTAAAATATTTGTAAAGGACGGTAATTTCCTTATGGAAAAGATCCCAGTCTGAAGTGAGTAATAGTGCCCGATGAATTAGTGTATAAACAGAATTTAAACTTAAAGTTATAAAACAAAAAACTATAAAAATTGGAGCCCAGACCTGTAAAGGTTTTCTCCTAAAAATGGTGGTTTTAAAACAGTTACTATCCCTAGATACCAAAAGTCTAAAAATGGTAAACGACACTCCTGCTCCTTTTCAATAGTAAACGTGATGTTAGGGTGACGTGAGTTAGCAAATTCAAGGAAAGACTCAGAGTGAAACTCACGCCAGAAAAGGGCAAAAGTGTCGTCCACGTATCGAGCATAAAACAGGGGGCGAAAAGATAATGGGCAATCATCAAGCATGG
>NC_087207.1:83357713-83360213 GCF_015104395.2 Macrobrachium nipponense
TAGCATCTTACGGATTTTTTTTCTGCTAAAGACTGTTTTGAAAGTTAATCGTCTTTGACGAGAGTCCCTTCGCCTTGGGTAAAAGATAATATTTACAACGGGGATACTTTGTTGCAAAAGGAGTTGGAGGGTCGAAACTTGATATATCAAAGTTTTCCATCATATTTATGGAAAAGAAAAAGATAAGTTTAAGAACACGAAATGTCTATGACTACCCAACGAATGAAAATATATTGAGTCTATTAAAAAAGATACATGTATAATTATCAGGCATTAAAGAAAATAAGCATATGTGTTAAAAAAAATTACGTATTAAAATCTTCAGAAAACGGTGGTATTGAATTTCCGAGAAGAAATGCAAGAATGTAAGACTTATCGAATCATTATCACGATTATAATGATACATTTTTCAGATTTCAGATTTTTTGTGCAGCATTTCAAGAGGCACATCAGCTGCTGAAGACCAAGTATGGTAACAATAAAAAAGAAAGTGAAAATAATTCAGCAGGATAGACAAGTCCGCAAATTACTTGAAAAACTTCGTCAATTAGCAGACTTTATGAGAAGTGATGGAAACATATTAAGGATTTGGTTTTGGAAAGAAATATTGAGAGTCAAGGATAACACCACGAATTATAAATTCATTGTACGCAGTAAAAGAAACACAGGGGACGGGGAATTTAATAGTTTGACATTCTAGTAGCTATAATTTCAGTTTTGTTATTATTCTAGCATTTGCTTTATTATATATATATATATATATATATATATATATATATATATATATATATATTATATATATATATATATATATTGTTTATATATAAATATATATATATATATATATATATATTATATATACACATGTATATATATATATATATATATATATATATATATATATATAATATATATATATAATATATATATATAGTACTTTTCTCTCTATATTTTGGTGTTTTTTTATGGGATCCTTTTATTAGGTGGAATTCTGTTGTAACAGACATTTTTACCAGTCATATATATATATATATATATATATATATATATATATAATATATATATATATATATATAAATGTATATAGATATATATTATATATATATATAATATATTATATAATATATATATATATATATATATACATTTATATATATATATATATCATATATATATATATATATATATATATATATACATGGATATATAATATATATATATATATATATGAGATATATATATATACATACATATATATATATATATATATATATATATATATATATATACATATATATATATATATATAGATATATATATATATATATATATATATAGATATATGATATATATATATATAATATATCTTATATATATATATATATATAGATATGATATATATATACATGTATATATATATAAATGTATATATATATTATATATTTATTATATATATATATATATATTATATATATATATATATATATATATATATACATTTATATATATATATATATATATATATAGTATATATATTATTAGGAATGGTTAAAAAAAATGTTCTGTTACAACAGAATTCCACCTAATAAAAGGATCCCATAAAAACACCAAAAATATAGAGAGAAAAAGTACTTATTATGCAGAGACTTGCTGTTTCCCTCCCTTCTTCAGGTAGATGAATGAGAAAAGTTTACTGAAAAGGTGGTATTTATACCAAGAGGTCCATCCACAGGCAAGCCAATTTAGGTCACCCCCACTGATAATCTTCCTTTAATCTTCTTAATCGTTGGTTGAATAAAAATCTTGTCTATCGTATCTGAAATCCATGCTCCATTTGAGATGTTCATTACCTGCCTCTCTTTTATTAAGGCCGATTCCATCATTTGACTCTTGTACCGGCAGTTACTGCTATAAATTACATGTGACAAATTCCAGTTTATTCTATGGTTATGTTCATTTATGGTTGAAAATAGCTGAGTTCTGTTGTCCATACCAAACTCACCGTTTGTGTTGTATTAATCTCTGGGGAAGTGATTTACCTGTAAATCCGATGTAAGATTGGTCACAGTCCTTATCTCAAAAGGGTTACATTTTCCGAGGGTCTGAGTCACCTTAATCCTGTCCAGGTGTGGAATTTTTATTTTATTGCTGGGTGTATCTCTGGTCTTGTCTTTAGGGGGTCGGTAGAAAATGGTGTTTGCTTTGTGAATTGCTTCCTCAATTATATGGTCAGGATACTTTAAAGACGAAAGTTGCTTACGAATTAGTTCAAATTCTTTTTCCAGGAAATCTGGGGAACAAATTCGTAAGGCTCTTAAGAACAGGTTGCTGGCTACACCTATCTTGATAGCAATGTCGTGATAGATAAAGTAGTGAATGTATGAAAGTGAGAACGTTGGTTTTCTGTTTATGGTAAATTTATATTCTGTCGTGTCTCTCTATATTTTGGGGTTTTTGTTTTGCTCCATGGGCCCTTATATATATATATATATATATATAT